>NC_074694.1:25472859-25557835 GCF_029448725.1 Salvelinus fontinalis
TAGGGCCTGCTCTGCTCCTTCAGACAGTAGGGCCTGCTCTGCTCCTTCCGACAGTAGGGCCTGCTCTGCTCCTTCAGACAGTAGGGCCTGCTCTGCTCCTTCCGACAGTAGGGCCTGCTCTGCTCCTTCAGACAGTAGGGCCTGCTCTGCTCCTTCAGACAGTAGGGCCTGCTCTGCTCCTTCAGACAGTAGGGCCTGCTCTGCTCCTTCAGACAGTAGGGCCTGCTCTGCTCCTTCAGACAGTAGGGCCTGCTCTGCTCCTTCAGACAGTAGGGCCTGCTCTGCTCCTTCAGACAGTAGGGCCTGCTCTGCTCCTTCCAACAGTAGGGCCTGCTCTGCTCCTTCAGACAGTAGGGCCTGCTCTGCTCCTTCAGACAGTAGGGCCTGCTCTGCTCCTTCAGACAGTAGGGCCTGCTCTGCTCCTTCCAACAGTAGGGCCTGCTCTGCTCCTTCCAACAGTAGGGCCTGCTCTGCTCCTTCAGACAGTAGGGCCTGCTCTGCTCCTTCAGACAGTAGGGCCTGCTCTGCTCCTTCAGACAGTAGGGCCTGCTCTGCTCCTTCCAACAGTAGGGCCTGCTCTGCTCCTTCCAACAGTAGGGCCTGCTCTGCTCCTTCAGACAGTAGGGCCTGCTCTGCTCCTTCAGACAGTTGAAAGTGCAGTGCCCAGCTGATAATCCCCCCCGATAATTGCCTCGAAAGTGAACCTAAACTATAACGAAACTAATTTCACACATACAACAAGAGATTCAATAAATGAAGTATAGTATGATGGGGGAGAATAGGTGACTTGATGAGTGAGGGAAAGCGAACAATGCAAAATGATGTAATCACCAACTGTGAAAGAAGAATAGGGCGGACCCTTCTATTGTATTGATCCATTCAAATTATCATCTTAAAATGGCATGTATCCTTTATCAGTCAACTGAATCCCAGCAGTCTTATCAGGACTCTGAATCAGAGAGGTGCGGGGGCTGCCATAATCAACATCCACGTCTTCGGTGCCCAGGGAAGAGTGGGTTAACTGCCTTGCTCAGGGGCAGAATGACAGATTTGTATCTTGTCAGCTAGGAGATTCAATCCAGCAACCTTTCAGTTACAGGCCCAATGCCAATGAATAAAATTGATTGAACCCTTGAAATGTGTTTTTTTAAATTCTCTTTTATCATTTTTTACATATAGCCTAGAGTAACATAAACTAATGAAAATGTGTTATTTGAAATAAAATATAAATCATATTCTAATGTTACCCAAGGCCTTCATCAACATTTTTGCGATAGCATATATTGAACTATATTAATTACAGTTAAAAAGTTGCAGCCAGAATGACTGCTGATTAACTTGAAGGGGGGTCCATCTAGTGTCACGGGACAAGTAGGGGCCAACACACGGTGAGATGAAAGGGAAATACATTCACCGTGACACCGTCTTGACCGCCACACCAGTCTGCCTGCTTGCAGTGATAATACAGTGGTGATAAGAGTAGAATGAATGCTAGGGAGGGGAGTACTTTAACTTCAAGCTGAATTTATGGAAACATATTCAAAACTCTCTGAGACTAACAGATGTTGTTGACAAAGAAGGGAATAAAATAAGTGGGAGTCATATTATAAAATGGTGGAAAGTTAAAAACAACAGCACAACATAATCCATCTAATGAGAGGGTTGAGTGGAACAGCTGTCTGGGGGGACAAACGCTCAGAAAATGAGATGCAGGTAGATCTTTTACCCCCTGACGCAGATGTCCCACTCTCCCACAGCTCCTAGCAAGGGCACCTACCTGGATACAGTCACACTGTCAGGGGGATAGTCACACACTACCTACAATCAATATCGGAGTTGTTTCCACTTGCACACACACAGACACACTTGCAATTACACACACACACACACACACACACACACACACACACACACACACACACACACACACACACACACACACACACACACACACACACACACACACACACACACACACACACACACACACACACACACACACACACACACACACACACACACAGTCACTTACATGCCACCTGTACTTCAGTCCTCCTCTGTAGTAAGGCTCCAACACGGTTCCTGACGATACAGCGGTAGAAGCCAGCATGGGAACGGTCCAGGGAGGGAATCAGGTACCTGCAAAACGCACACACATTATATATCTGGAACATCTCCAATACACACTCATCAGAGAGTTGGAACACACACAATACACCCACATGACTGGAACACACACAATACACCCACATGACTGGAACACACACAATACACCCACATGACTGGAACACATACAATACACCCACATGACTGGAACAAACACAATACACCCACATGACTGGAACACACACAATACACCCACATGACTGGAACACATACAATACACCCACATGACTAGAAAACATACAATACACCCACATGACTGGAAAACATACAATACACCCACATGACTGGAAAACATACAATACACCCACATCAGAACAACAATTATGTACATTCAACAAAAAAGGTACAACTATGCTATTGCAGAAAGAGAAGATAATTAAACAAAGAAAGTCAAGGAGAAAAGAGAGAGAGAGAGAGAGAGGGAGAGAGAGTGAGAGAGAAATGAGCCTACATACAGCCTGATGATAATGACTCTCAAGTTCATCTATTCCCAGAGGGAAATTACCCCCAAGAGATTAGAGGAGCACTCACAGACACACACACACACACACACACACACACACACACACACACACACACACACACACACACACACACACACACACACACACACACACACACACACACACACACACACACACACAAACTGTGGGATTACATATACCTCCTCATCTATTCCTGAATGTATTACTGAAGCAGACCCTAGAGAGTCAAAAACAACAACAAGCACAACAACAACAACAATAACAATGTAGGTCTTATGTATCCAGCAGCCACCAGCCCACCCACACCCTCCTCTCAATTGCATACTCCTTGTCTCCTCTTTCCTCGTCAAAATCCATTGGCTGGAAAAGGTCCCTCCCTCTAACCTTCTCCTCCAATGGGTTTTGTGAAGGAGGTGATGAGAGAGGAAGCGAGGAGTATGCAATTGAGAATCTTCAGTTCACGGTACACCCCATGGAGCTGCAGTACCAACTCCTCCCCATGTGGGGGCACCCAAACACATAATATACAATACCATACCCCTTTTAGCCGGACGTAGTAATAATGTCAAATTAATGATAAAGCACTAACACACACTTAGTAAGTCATGCTTTCTAAGTCTGGGTACAGTAAATGTCTGCTATGAAAGTGGGGGATATCACACAAGGAAATTACCACAAAAGGAGAAATGCAGAGAAAGCAGAGATAACATCTAGACTCTCCTTGGTCACTGGTGAGTAATAGGAAACTTTTGAACGGTCAGAGTCCCTTGTCTCGCTTCGATGTGTTTGAAACTGGAATCAAACACAAGCCCTGGAGCTTTGGTCAGATTGCTCAGGGAGCCAGACTCCACTAAACCAAAGGAACATATCTCCCTATGCAACTGGGTCCTGGACTTTCTGACGGTTTGCAAAATTACCTCCTCCACACTGATCCTCAACACGGGGGTACCACAAGGGTGCGTCCTCAGTCCCTTCCTCTACTCCCTCACACTGTTCCAACTCCATCATCAAGTTCACTGATGGCACGATAGTAGAAGGCCTGATTACCAACAACGACGAGACGGCCTACAGAAAGGAGGTAGGCACTCTGACTGTGTGGTGCCAGGTAAACAACCTCTCCATCAATGTCGGCAAAACTAAGGAGCTGACTGAGGAACCAGGCTGGGCACACCCCCATCCTCATCAATGGGGCCGCTGTGGAGACGGGCAAAAACGTCAAGTTCCTCGGCGTACAGATCTCCGAGGAGTTAAATGGGTCAAACCGTGGTGAAGGCGGCACAACAGTGCCTCTTCAACCTCAGGATGCTTAAAAAATTAGGCCTGTCCCTGAGGGCCCTCACAGTGTTGTATAGGAACACCATCGAGAGCATTCTGTCGGACTGCATTTACAGCCTGGTACGGCAACTCCACCGCCGCTGACTGTAAGGCTCTACAGTGTGTGGTACGGTCAGCCAAACGCACCAATGTGTGCCCACTGCCTGCCCAGGTGTCGGAAGGCCAAGAAGATCATGGAGGACTTCAGCCACCCGAGACATGGCCTGTTCTAGACGCTTCCATCACTCAGAAACGGGCAGTATATGACCATCATTGCAAAAACTGTCGGACTGGCCAATAGCTTTCACCCCAGACCATCAGGCTACTGAATAGCCACCAATAGGCAGCTACCTGCAATTATACCCTGCAATTACATCTGGGACTCTGTCTAATCTAATCTTTCCTTTGGTCTATTTAGCTACTCTGACTTTAAGGCTTTTTTTTTCAAAACAAAGAGAGTGTCTGGTCTATACATTTTCTTGCACAAACTCTCCGTGTGATAATCAGAGATTGTTGACATAAAATACTGGTGGTACTGCAACTCTCTTCTTGGAGCCAGACTGACGTTACAACACACAACCAATAGGGTGAGCTGTTCACAACGCCTGTAACCAGGGCTGTATTGTGCTGGTATTTCAGAAACAGTTAACAGACCTATCTTTAACACCTTCACGTCATCAGTCATGTTACAAGACAAGTCTTCAAAACGATGTCATTCTGCCCTGATAAGTTGTCAGAACATTTAACTGACACACAGTAACATGTTAATACTGAGTTAAATTAGATTACACAATCTAAAAGTTATGATCTGAGCTCTGGCTCTAAATAGCTCCAGTAAATTAAACCCTTTTCTTCACAGTCACGCCACTTACTCACTTAACTTTGAAAGCATTCCAAGCGGTTCCTGTCTGCGATCCGACAGATAGATATAAAGGCACATAACCTGGTGACCTTGGGCTACAAATTCCTGTAGTGGGAAAGCACTCCCTGACCCTGCGGATCAATGCTGCAGAAAAGGGGGACAGAGACAGAGACAGAGAGCGACGAGGGAAAGAGAAAGCAAGGGGGGATACAGAGAGAGAGAAGAGAGAAAGCAAGGGAGGATAGAGAGAGAGAGAGGAGAGAAAGCAAGGGAGGATAGAGAGAGAGAGAGAGGAGAGAAAGCAAGGGAGGATCGAGAGAGAGAGAGGAGAGAAAGCAAGGGAGGATAGAGAGAGAGAGAGAGGAGAGAAAGCAAGGGAGGATCGAGAGAGAGAGAGGAGAGAAAGCAAGGGAGGATAGAGAGAGAGAGGAGAGAAAGCAAGGGAGGATAGAGAGAGAGAGGAGAGAAAACATGGGAGGATAGAGAGAGAGAGAGAGGAAAGAAAGCAAGGGAGGATAGAGAGAGAGGAAAGAAAGCAAGGGAGGATAGAGAGAGAGAGAGGAGAGAAAGCAAGGGAGGATAGAGGAGGATCAGCTGGAGTTTCGATCTTGGTGCTTTAAAAAGCTATTGACCTCAGATGAAGATCAATAGACACAATAGAGTGGGAAAGGTAAAGAGATACGCCAAGACAGAGGGGATAAGATGAGAAGAGATAGATAGATAGATAGCGAGATAGGAGAGAGAAAAATAGTGAGAGAGAGTGAGTTAGAGGGAGGGAGGGAAGGGGAAGGGAGGGGAAATAGACAACAAGCAGGCCAGCTAGACGCACATCATTTGGTGAAAGAAAGAGAACAAGGTCTGTCTGGAACTGGCTAGAGATGAGGACCAGTCATGTCAATATTAACCCTTACTGACCCTGTTGACTGCTATGTTTCTATGCCCACTGGCATTCCTATGGGCTTCATTCACACCTATTTTTCTAGATGTTCTTGTGATTTTTGGATGCACTATGGCTGCTTCTCAAATCATTGATTCCTCCTCTTTCCTCCATACAAGAAGAAGATGCGACAGAATGGATCTTGGACCTTGCCCTCCAATATACTCTTAGAAAAAAGGTTTCCAAAGTGTTTTTTTGCGGAGGGTTAGGGTTCTACCACTAACTGTTTTGATCAGAATAATCCTTTTTGGAAGACAAGGGTTCACATATTGTTATCACATTAACTTCACATTAAATCATGTGACCACGTCAAATTCATTTGGTTTTCCCGTAAGGGTAGTGTCACCCTTTCAGACTCTCTCCATCCCTCTCTTCACTCCTCCTTTCCATCCCTCTCCATCCCTCTCTCGATCCTTCTCCCAATCCCTCTCTTCATCCCTTCTCCTTTTCTCTCCATCCCTCTCTTCATCCCTTCTCCTTTTCTCTCCATCCCTCTCTCCATCCCTTCTCCTTTTCTCTCCATCCCTCTCTTCATCCCTTCTCCTTTTCTCTCCATCCCTCTCTCCATCCCTCTCTCGATCCTTCTCCCAATCCCTCTCTTCATCCCTTCTCCTTTTCTCTTCATCCCTCTCTTCATCCCTTCTCCTTTTCTCTCCATCCCTCTCTCCATCCCTTCTCCTTTTCTCTCCATCCCTCTCTTCATCCCTTCTCCTTTTCTCTCCATCCCTCTCTCCATCCCTTCTCCTTTTCTCTCCATCCCTCTCTCCATCCCTTCTCCTTTTCTCTCCATCCCTTCTCCTTTTCTCTCCTCCCTCCCTCTCTCCATCCCTTCTCCTTTTCTCTCCATCCCTCTCTCAACTCCTCCACTCCTCCCCAGACCAATTAAAGGGGACATGACACAGAGTAACTGTCCAATGGAACATCAATCAATCACTCTCCAACATCCCTGCACCCTGCTGACTCCCGCAACCTGCTGACTCCACCACCCTGCTGACTCCCCCAGCCTGCTGGACGCCACGCACACCGCACTGAGCTCCGCAAAGGTTAATTGTATTCATTATAGCGAGAGAGGGAAAGGGGGAGGAAACTCGGGCTAAAGTCACCCTGAAGGTTCTGGCTCAAGACTGAATTCTCCACATTCTTCCGCAAGGTTAGACTGCGGCGCACAAAACATCACTTGTCAGCTTTCTCTTCTCCTCTACCTATCCCTCCCCCCTCTCTTTCTACCTCGCTCTCCGCATTACTGCAGGGGATCCCTCTGATTCAATCTGCTACTTCCATAGCATGCTGCACTACATTCAGTACATACAAAACACCCATTCTGTTTACCTGCGCTAGCCGGTCTTAATTGACCTGGCGAACACAACAAGAAGCAGCCTCACTAACGTCACTAGCTTAACAATCGCTCCTAATTAGGCCATTAACACTAATAGACTTCACACCAGAAGTCATTTAGTCCAGTTGGCTGGTCTTGCTCTGTGCTAACCCCAGAACTAATATGGTTTGATACCTCATTACAGACAGGTTATTACAGCCTTCTCTGGCTCCTCCCATCCCTGATACCCCCATCGCCCCAGGCACCTGTCATTCACTGTCTTCTCCTCTCCTCCCTCTTCCTGCCTCATTCACTCCCTCCCTCTCTGTCAACCTCTCTTAAGTTTCTTACCTACTCAGCCTTGCAATCTGAATATCTACCTGCTGCACGTGGAAGCCTAAAACTACACGTGACAACATGTCAATTTGTGAGAACACAATTTTGTGAAGTTATTGTGAAATAAATGTGACAACATGAGGTTGCAAAATGTCAACATGTGATACCATGACACTACACATGTGACAACATTTGAGCACATGTGAAAACATGATCTCATGTGAATTCTATTGGACAACATGGGGATGTAACATTTCAACATGTGATACCATGAAATTACATGTGACAACATTTGAGCACATGTGAAAGCCAAGATGTCAAATGTCATTAAGAATAATTCACTTTCAAATCTACAACTAGTTACTGTATTTTTACAGCTAAATGAAGGTGTTAATGGACAGTATGCTGCTTACTTGGGACTCAACCTTTGAACTCACAACCTCTTGATTGCTAGCTACTTGAAGTTACTGCTGAGCCACCAGGTCTATGAGCATAATAGACATTGACTAAATACAAATACAAATACTATATGTTTATTTGCGAAGAATACATTTCTGCACTTTGCCTAAAGTTGCAGTAAAAATAAAGTAAATATATACAACAATGTGGAGGTGTCATTTCTATAAAATGACAGTATGCTGCTGTATTCTGATTTAAATTACTGTAAAATCTTGTTTAATGTTGTACTGTAAACAAAATTGGACTGCCGTAGGCCAACGGCCACTGACATTTGCTAAGCTACAGTTGAAGTTGAAAGTTTACATACACTTAGGTTGGAGTCATTAAAACTCGTTTTTCAACCACTCCACACATTCTTGTTAACAAACTATAGGTTTGGCAAGTCGGTTAGGACATCCACTTTGTGCATGACAAGTAATTTTTACAACCAGTTGACAGACAGATTATTTCACTTATCATTCACTGTATCACACTTCCAGTGGGTCAGAAGTTTACATACACTAAGTTGACTGTGCCTTTAAACAGCTTGGAAAATTCCAGAAAATTATGTCATGGCTTTAGAAGCTTCTGATAGACTAATTGACATAATTTGAGTCATTTGGAGGTGTACCTGTGGATGTATTTCAAGGCCTACCTTCAAACTCACTGCCTCTTTGCTTGACATCATGGGAAAATTAAAAGAAATCAGCCAAAACCACAGAAAAAGAATTGTGGTCCTCCACAAGTCTGATTCATCCTTGAGAGCAATTTCCAAATGCCTGAAGGTACCACGTTCATCTGTACAAACAAGAGTACGCAAGTATAAACACAATGGGACCATGCAGCCATCATACCGCTCAGGAAGGAGATGCGTTCTGTTTCCTAGAGATGAACATACTTTGGTGCGAAAAGTGCAAATCAATCCCAGAACAACAGCAAAGGACCTTGTGAAGATGCTGGAGGAAACAGGTACAAAAATATTTATATCCACAGTAAAATGAGTCCTATATCGACATAACCTGAAAGGCCGCTCAGCAAGGAAGAAGCCACTGTTTCAAAACCGCCATAAAAAAGCCAGACTACAGTTTGCAACTGCACATGGGGACAAAGATCATAATTTTTGGAGAACTTTCCTCTGGTCTGATGAAACAAAAATATAACTGTTTAGCCATAATGACCATCGTTATGTTTGGAGGAAAAAGGGTGAGCCTTGCAAGCCGAAGAACACCATCCCAACCGTGAATCACGGGGGTAGCAGTATCATGTTGTGGGGGTGCTTTGCTGCAGGAGGGACTGGTGCACTTCACAAAATAGATGGCTTCATGAGGAGGGAAAATGATGTGGATATATTGAAGCAACATCTCAAAATATCAATCAGGAAGAAAAAGCTTGGTCGTAAATGGGTCTTCCAAATGGATAATGACCCCAGCATACATCGAAAGTTGTGGCAAAATGGCTTAATGACAACAAAGTCAAGGTATTGGACTGGCCATCACAAAGCCCTGACCTCAACCCTATAGCAAATTTGTGGGCAGAATTGAAAAAGCGTGTGCGAGCAAGTAGGCCGACAAACCTGACTCAGTTACACCAGCTTTGTCAGGAGTAATGGGCCAAAATTCGCCCAACTTATTGTGGGAAGCTTGTGGAAGGCTACCCGAAACATTTGATCCAAGTTAAACAATTTAAACGCAATGCTACCAAATACTAATTGAGTGTATGTAAACTTCTGACCAACTGGGAATGTAATGAAAGAAATAAAAGCTGAAATAAATCATTCTCTCTACTGTTATTCTGACATTTTACATTCTTAAAAAAAGTGGTTATCCTAACTGACCTAAGACAGGGAATTTTTACTGGAATTAAATATCAGGAATTGTGAAAAACTGAGTTGAAATGTAGTTGTCTAAGGTGTATGTAAACTTCCGACTTCAACTGTATGTCCTGCTCCTTCCCTGACTTTTCCTAAACGTGTGTATTTAACACTGCTCATTTGTTTGAATTTTGAATCACAAACAGAAAAGTATTAAGAGCCTTTTTACCTATTCCCAACTTAACCCACCAAGACAATTTACTGAAGATGATGGTACCCAGCCAGGCGCTAATGTGTCTCTCTCTCTCCTCACTGAATGAATGACAAATAGCAAAAATCAGTTAACCACCTAACTGAGGAACTCAATTTAACCTTGCGCAATACCCTAGATGCAGTTGCACCCCTAAAAACGAAAAACATTTGTCATAAGAAACTAGCTCCCTGGTATACAGAAAATACCCGAGCTCTGAAGCAGAAAATTGGAATGGAAATGGCGCCACACCAAGCTGGAAGTCTTACGACTAGCTTGGAAAGACAGTACCGTGCAGTTACGAAGAGCCCTCACTACTGCTCGATTATCCTACTTTTCCAACTTATTTGAGGAAAATAAGAACAATCCAACATTTATTTTTGATACTGTTGCAAAGCTAACTAAAAAGCAGCATTCCCCAAGAGAGGATGGCTTTCACTTCAGCAGTGATAAATTCATGAACTTCTTTGAGGAAAAGATCATGATCATTAGAAAGCAAATTACGGACTCCTCTTTAAATCTGCGTATTCCTCCAGGGCTTAGCTGTTCTGGATCTGCACAGCTCTGCCAGGGCCTGGGATCGGGAGAGACACTTAAGTGTTTTAGTACTATATCTCTTGACACAATGGTGAAAATAATCATGGCCTCTAAACCTTCAAGCTGCATACTGGATCCTATTCCAACTAAACTACTGAAAGAGCTGCTTCATGTGCTTGGCCCTCCTATGTTGAACATAATAAACGTCTCTCTATCCACTGGATGTGTACCAAACTCACTAAAAGTGGCAGTAATAAAGCCTCTCTTGAAAAAGCCAAACCTTGACCCGGAAAATATAAAAAACTATCGGCCTATATCGAATCTTCCATTCCTATAAAAAAAATTGAAAAAGCTGTTGCGCAGCAACTCACTGCCTTCCTGAAGACAAACAATGTATACGAAATGCTTCAGTCTGGTTTTAGACCCCATCATAGCACTGAGACTGCACTTGTGAAGGTGGTAAATGACCTTTTAATGGCGTCAGCCCGAGGCTCTGCATCTGTCCTCGTGCTACTAGACCTTAGTGCTGCCTTTGACACCATCGATCACCACATTCTTTTGGAGAGACTGGAAACCGAAATTGGTCTACATGGACAAGTTCTGGCCTGGTTTAGATCTTATCTGTCGGAAAGATATCAGTTTGTCTCTGTGAATGGTTTGTCCTCTGACAAATCAACTGTACATTTCGGTGTTCCTCAAGGTTCCGTTTTAGGACCACTATTGTTTTCATTATATATTTTACCTCTTGGGGATGTCATTCGAAAACATAATGTTAACTTTCACTGCTATGCGGATGACACACAGCTGTACATTTCAATGAAACATGGTGAAGCCCCAAAATTGCCCTCGCTAGAAGCCTGTGTTTCAGACATAAGGAAGTGGATGGCTGAAAACGTTCTACTTTTAAACTCGGACAAAACAGAGATGCTTGTTCTAGGTCCCAAGAAACAAAGAGATCTTCTGTCAAATCTGACAATTAATCTTGATGGTTGTAAAGTCATCTCAAATAAAACTGTGAAGGACCTCGGCGTTACTCTGGACCCTGATCTCTCTTTTGACAAACATATCAAGACTGTTTCAAGGACAGCTTTTTAACATCTACGTAACATTGCAAAAATCAGAAATGTTCTGTCCAAAAATTATGCAGAAAAATTAATCCATACATTTGTTACTTCTAGGTTAGACTACTGCAATGCTCTACTTTCCTGGATAAAGCACTAGATAAACTTCAGTTAGTGCTAAATACGGCTGCTAGAATCCTGACTAGAACCAAGAAATTTGATCATATTACTCCAGTGCTAGCTTCCCTACACTGGCTTCCTGTTAAGGCAAGGGCTGATTTCAAGGTTTTACTATTAAAGCGTAACATGGGCTTGCTCCTACCTATCTTTCCGAGTTGGTCCTGCCGTACATATCTACACGTACGCTACGGTCACAAGACACAGGCCTCCTAACTGTCCCTAGAATTTCTAAGCAAACAGCTGGAGGCAGGGCTTTCTCCTATAGATCTCCATTTTCATGGAATGGTCTGCCTACCCATGTGAGAGACGCAGACTCGGTCTCAACCTTTAAGTCTTTACTGAAGACTTATCTCTCCAGTAGGTCATATGATTGTTTGTAGTCTGGCCCAGGAGTGTGAAGGTGAACGGAAAGGCTCTGGAGCAACGAACCACCCTTGCTGTCTCTGCCTGGCCGGTTCCCCTCTCTCCACTGGGATTCTCTGCCTCTAACCCTATTACAGGGGCTGAGTCACTGACTTACTGGTGCTCTTTCATGCCGTCCCTGGGAGGGGTGCGTCACTTGAGTGGGTTGAGTTACTGATGTGATCTTCCTGTCTGGGTTGGCGCCCCCCCTTGGTTTGTGCTGTGGTGGAGATCTTTGTGGGCTATACTCGGCCTCGTCTCAGGATTGTAAGTTGGTGGTTGAAGATATCCCTCTAGTGGTGCGGGGGCTGTGCTTTGGCAAAGTGGGTGGGGTTATATCCTTCCTGTTTGGCCCTGTCCGGGGGTATCATCGGATGGGGCCACAGTGTCTCCTGACCCCTCCTGTCTCAGCCTCCAGTATTTATGCTGCAGTAGTTTATGTGTCGGGGGGCTAGGGTCAGTTGGTTATATCTGGAGTACTTCTCCTGTCTTATCCAGTGTCCTGTGTGAATTTAAGTATGCTCTCTCTAATTCTCTCTTTCTTTCTCTCTCTCGGAGGACCTGAGCCCAAGGACCATGCGTCAGGACGACCGGGCATTACATTTACATTACATTTAAGTCATTTAGCAGACACTCTTATCCAGAGCGACTTACAAATTGGTGCATTCACCTTATGATATCCAGTGGAACAGCCACTTTACAATAGTGCATCTAAATCTTTTAAGGGGGGGTCAGAAGGATTACTTTATCCTATCCAAGGTATTCCTTAAAGAGGTGGGGTTTCAGGTGTCTCCGGAAGGTGGTGATTGACTCCTTGCTGTCCCCAGTCCACCTGGCCTTGCTGCTGTTCCAGTTTCAACTGTTCTGCCTGCGGTTATGGAACCCTGACCTGTCCACCGGACGTGCTACCTGTCCCAGACCTGCTGTTTTCAACTCTAAATGATCGGCTATGAAAAGCCAACTGACATTTATTCCTGATTATTATTTGACCATGCTTGTCATTTATGAACATTTTGAACATCTTAGCCATGTTCTGTTATAATCTCCACCCGGCACAGCCAGAAGAGGACTGGCCACCCCTCATAGCCTGGTTCCTCTCTAGGTTTCTTCCTATGTTTTGGCCTTTCTAGGGAGTTTTTCCCAGCCACCGTGCTTCTACACCTGCATTGCTTGCTGTTTGGGGTTTTAGGTTGGGTTTCTGTACAGCACTTATATTAGCGAGATATTAGCTGATGTACAAAGGGCTATATAAAATAAACTTGATTGATTGATTGATGAATGGGCGATAATTGTGCACCTTACTTCACAATGGAATTTAAATTAGGCCTAACTGAATAATAAGGAGGGTGAAGAGGTTGATTTCATTTAGAAAAACAATAGTATAATGATGAGTTGTGTTATGTCTATTCATCAGCAGCAGATAATTTGATAAATTGATAACATTCTATTTTACGTTTGACTTTGTAAAAAGATGCTGTTATGGGACTGTTGTCTTTACTGTAACTCTATTACTAATCAAATGTATTGTAAGGGGAATGAAAACATGCTACGTGTTGCAGTAAGCCTTTAGAATAATGTAAAACATATCCTATCCAGCGAAGCAAACCATGCCAGCCCACTGAATGAATGACAAATGGATGGAATTACTTCACAATCAAATTTAAATTAGGACTAACTGAATGATGAGGGTGAAGAGGTTGATTTAATTTAGAACAACAATACCTTAAGGATGAGTTTGTGTTATGCCTATTGATCAGTGTTGGTGATCATTTAAAAATAAATTACAGTGCGCCTTGTCAAATCAAATCAAACTGTATTTGTCACATGTGCCGAATACAACAGGTTACCTTCCCGTGAAATGCTTACTTATAATCCCTTGACCAACAATGCAGTGCAAGAAAGAGTTAAGAAAATATTTACCAAACAAAATAAGGTAAAAAATCTTAACAAGTAACACAATAAAATAACAATAACGAGGCTATAAACAAGGGGTACCGGTACCGAGTCAATGTGCGGGGGTACAGGTTAGTCGAGGTAATTTGTACATGTAGGTGGGGGTAAAGTGGCTATGCATAGATAATAAACAGCGAGTAACAGCAGTGTAAAAACAAATGGGGGGGTGTCAATGTAAATTGTACGGCTGGCCATTTGATTAATTGTTCAGCAGTCTTATGGCTTGGGGGTAGAAGCTGTTAAGGAGCCTTTGGACCTAGACTTGGCGCTCCGGTACCGCTTGCCGTGTGGTAGTAGAGAGAACAGTCTATGACTAGGGTGGCTGGAGTCTTTGACAATTTTTTGGGCTTTTCTCTGACACCGCCTAGTATATAGGTCCTGGATGGCTGGAAGCTTGGCCCCAGTGATGTACGCACTACCCTCTGTAGCGCCGTACGGTCAGATGCAGAGCAGTTGCCGGACCAGGCAGTGATGCAACTGGTCAGGATGCTCTCGATGGTGCAACTTTTTGAGGATCTGGGGAACCATGACAAATCTTTTCAGTCTCCTGAGGGTTAAAAGGTGTTGACGTGCCCTCTTCACGACCGTCTTGGTGTGTTTGGACCATGATAGTTCGTTGGTGATGTGGACACCAAGGAACTTGAAACTCTCAACCCGCTCCACTACAGCCCCGTCGATGTCAATGGGGGCCTGTTCGGCCTGCCTTTTTCTGTAGTACACGATCAGCTCCTTTGTCTTGCTCACTGTCGTGTCTTTGGCTATGCCAGATTAAGTGATATGACATGCTATTCTATAAAATAATTTCTCTGTAATTAATATTACCTGATTAAGCTAATCATACATATGTAATTAACTAGAAAGTTGGGGCACCACAAAATAATGTTTATAGAGCTGTTATCTTCCGAATAAACTCTTAAAGACCTGGTAATATTTTACATCAATAGCAGTCAATATTTAATCGCCGCCTTATTCAGTTTCATCTGAAAGTTGTAAATTCTTGGTTATCTTCACGAACCCTGGCTAACAAGTTGAGTCAGCAATAGAAAATTTGGTTTGATTATTTATTTACTAAATACCTAAATAATCACACAGAATTACATCTACACAGAATGGATCATACATTGATTACAAATGATGTCATAAAGGAAAACGTCCTTAGCGGACGGAACAGATATGACGGCTGGTTACACAAAGAAAGGGGGTTGGGTTTTGAATGAAAGAGTGGGAAGACTGAGTAACAAAGGGAGAAGCTATGCTATCGTAAATACCGTATCTTATGCATTCTAAATTACCGCCCATTTGAAAAAGGAAAATGCACTAAATATTTACTCTGAGCTGTGCTTCGGTAGATTGGTCGTAGATAGTAGGCGCGTTGGTCCAGCATGGATCTCTGGTCCTCCGAAGAATGTCTAGTGGTGAACTGGAGCGTGGTAGAATGGATACTCTGCCCGTCCTCTCCTATCCCACGTCTACAGTTGCTGCGCTAACGCAGCGGCTAGGAGGTATCACTTCTTTAGTGAATAAGAGTTCAAAGTTCATACCAAGTTGCCATACTTTAAGCTCATGCTATATTCTGGCTGGTATAGTCGAAATTCATCCTTCCGGTGTGTAGGTTGTCACCTTCATATTGAAATTCAATGCTAATTTCGTTAGGTTCTTGCTGAGGTTGGCTTAGTTTTGTAGGTGGTCTTTGTCCTTTCAACGTGGGGACCTCAAGTCCACACGTCCTTGGAACAGAAAGTTACATTTTCGTAAAGGGGCTTATATAGGGTTGAGAGAGAGGGCCGTGTTTCATAGTTTACAACCACTGTCTGTTCACATGGGCGGGGCCACTGAGTTGGCAGAGTTTACTCTATGACAAATCATTCTCTCATTAACTTCTTATGGCTGAAGGGGCAGTATTGAGTAGCTTGGATGAAAGGTGCCCATTGTAAACGGCCAGCTCCTCAGTCTCAGTTGCTAATATATGCATATTATTATTAGTATTGAATAGAAAACACTCTAAAGTTTCTAAAACTGTTTGAATTAAGTCTGTGAGATTAACAGAACTCATATGGCAGGCAAAAACCTGAGAAGTTCCACCTCCGGATTGGATTTTTTGCTGGGGGTGCCATATTTTCAACCAAGCTCTTATTGAATATAAAGAGAGATATGGATGGGTTTTCACGTCCTACGGCTTCCACTAGATGTCAGCAGTCAATAGAACTAAGTCTGATGACTCTAATGTGAAGGGGGGTCGAAGGAGACAGAATTTACTAATCACTGCCATGAGGTGACCATTCAACACGTGCATTCATGTGAGGCAGCTCTGTTCCATCTCAATTGAAGTCGATTTAATTCTCCGGTTAGAACGTTATTCAAGATGTATGTTAACAACATTCTAAATATTGATTCAGTACATCGTTTGCCATGTTTCTACTGACTGTAACGGAACGTTTGGACATTTCGTCATGTTATAGTGGTCGGGCTTTGAGACTTTGGTTAGGGTATTTGGTAAACAATTCGAAAGTAGCTAATTTGACATAAATAACGGACATGAACGAACAAATCAAGCATTTATTGTGGACCTGGTTCCTAGGACTGCATTCTGATGAATTCATCAAAGGTAAGGAAACATTTATCATGTATTTTCTGGTTTCTGTTGAGTCCAACATGGTGGCTAATTTGGCTAATCATCTGAGCTCCGTCTCAGATTATTGCATGGTTTATATTTCCGTAAAGTTTTTTTTAAATCTGACACAGTGGTTGCATTAAGGAGAGGTATATCTATAATTCTATGTGTATTACTTGTATTATCATTTATATTTATGTTGAGTATTTCTGTTGAAACGATGTGGCTATGCAAAGTCACTTGATGTTTTTGCAACTAGTGAATCTAACGCCTCAATGTAAACTCAGATTTTTTGATATAAATATGAACTTAATCAAACAAAACATGCATGTATTGTGTAACATGAAGTCCTATGAGTGTCATCTGATGAAAATAATCGAAGGTTAGTGATTCATTTTATCTCTATTATGTTTTTTGTGAAAGCTATCTTTAGCTGGAAAAAATGGCTGTGGTTATTGTGGTTTTGTGGTCACCTAACATAATCGTTTGTAGTGCTTTCGGTGAAAAGCCTATTTGAAATCGGACACTTTGGTGGGATTAACAACAAGATTACCTTTAAAATGATATAAGACACATGAATGTCTGAGGAATTTTAATTATGATATTTCTGTTTTTTGAATTTGGCACCCTGCACTTCGACTGGCTGTTGTCATTTCGATCCTGTTAACGGGACTGCAGCCATAAGAAGTTAAGAAGCTAAATTACATTTAATCTTTTCACAAATAGTTTCATATTTAAACATTTAAATTGCGCAACAATTCCATGTGAATCTGATAACTATAATGTTTCCAAGATACAGTTTGTCATCCTATCAGTAGTAATAATGTCTCAGATGACAACTGATCTGGCATCATATTCTTTAAGTACCAACGCATATTTTCAGCTGGTTGGATTACCGAAATATGGTTCCTTTTCCCACTATTTTGGTGTTATAAGACTCTCTCTATGTTAACAAAGGACTTTCCAAGAGTCACTCTGTAGAGTAGACAGAGAGAAAAGGGGAAAGGTATTTTGGGGGTCATAAACCTCCCCCATCAGGCCAACGTCATGACATCACATTCAGGGAGAGGTTGCTAACCTGGCACAACAATGCCAGGTCTCTGACCTCCTCCCTATAGGCTGTCTCATTGTTGTCGGTAATCAGGTCACTGTTGTGTCGTCAGCAAACTTAGTGATTGTGTTGAGTCGTGTTTGGCCACGCGGTCATGGGTGAACATGGAGTACAGGAGGGGACTAAGCACACATTCCTGAGCGGCCCCAGTGTTGAGGATCAGCGCGGCAGATGTGTTGTTGCCTACCCTTGTGGGTTGGTACTAGGGCTGTGGCGGTCACAAAATTATGTCAGACGGTTATTGTCAAGGAAATAACTGTCGGTCTCACGGTAATTGACCGTTAATTAACATAAACACATTTAGCATCTCCTGGCTTAGAAGCCATTCTAATAAATCCATGTAATATAGATATGAAGAAAATGTAGTCCGTTTCAGAAGAAAAGAATAGCATACTCTGAGTTGTCCTTATGTTAGGTCCTAATGTGGCTATGCCAAATGGTTGTGGGCTACACTAGTTCATTTAGCAGACAAGATTTGTGTATAATTCCGTGGAATTATATTATATGATTTTATAGTATAAAGAATTCAATTGAACAAAGCTGAATAAAATATAAATATTTTCTCCAAACGATTTGAGGGAGTGTGCACATGCGGCTATTCTGTGTTGACCGGTTAATAAAGAAACAGCTACTCCTATATGCTCACTCAGACACTGGGGACAGAGACATCCCCTCCATGTGTATATATGGTTTGTGATTCAAACCTTTGCATTTTGGAACTAGACCAATTGATTAGCATTAGTCTAACACTGAGACAGCTTGGACAGAGCTAGAAATTGGAGGACCCTGTGGATAGATTAGACTCTGTGGGAGTAGTGTTGTGGGCATGCAGCCGGACCTCTAGCACTGTGGCTGAGGCTGGGAAAGTCATCTTGTGACTGATGGGTTTTGGAAGAGAGGAGAGGAGCAATGCTTTAATAGCTGTACATATGCAGGTTGCTACCCTCCACAGCATGGCCTTCGCTCCAGATCAAAATTCCAAACCTACAACCTAATTTTGTCCAAAATTAACCCGGAGAGATTACTACTTCCAAGGTTTCCTTTTTCCAAGCTACACGGAGTGTGCACTAGCAAAGACACAGCCTAGACCTGAGGACACCATCCAACCTGGAACTGAGTGAGTAGTGTTTGGTCTGATGCTATTTTGAAAGCCAAGAAGAAGAAGAAAAAAAAAAGAGAAAAAAAGGAAAAATAAAGTATATTACAATGATATATTTGACTTTATGGGGACTGAATGCTGAATTGAGGCTCCCAGGCTTGCAAGGACAGACCAGATACAACTTCATTTAGCACTAAGGTGTGAAGTAAAAGGTGTCTATGCCTTTGGGCCCAACTAGTGGCAGGAGTCTTTGAAGCGTCCTCTGAAGCCCCCTCCTGCTGTTCAAAGACCATTCACTGGCATTTTCTACAAGAATCTGCCTCCAGAAATAAAAGCTTCTCCCAAGTGGGTGTGACACCTATTCCCGCTGCCTGCTGCACTGCTGCTTGGATTCCACCTGGCGATCTGTTCACCGCCTGCCCTGGCCTGTCTTCCCCCGTCTGGTACAGGTACCTCCACCACAGTCACCCCTCTTTCCTAAGCTTTCGATAGCCTCCAGCACACACACACTGTTGGGGCGAGTGACTCTGAACTTACAATGGCTTTCCCCAAGTCATTATTTATTACAATTTTTTCTTGTGCATTTTGCTATTTCACTATTTGCCTCATGACTCCTGCATACTTTGTTGACTACAAACTTTCTTTACCCAACCGTGGGAAAGAATAAGTTTGTTCCCAACCTCGGGACTCTGACTCTCTTTTGGTTACACAGACTCTTGGCCTCCCATCCTATTCTAACCAATCCCACAAGGTATGACTCCAAACACCCAGAAAATACTACTCTCCTCGATGTTATCCTCACAAATAATCCTGATGGGTATCAGTCTGGTGTTTTCTGTAATGACCTTAGTGATCACTGTTTTACAGCCTGTGTTCTAACGGCTGCTCAGTGCGACCTGTCCTGATTTGTCATAGACGCATGCTAAAAAACTTTAATGAGCAAGCCTTCCTTCATGAACTGGCCTCTGTAAAATGGTATAGAATCAGCTTGATCCGCACTGTCGAAGACACTTGAACCTTCTATTTTGATATTTTCAGAGGTTTTGTTAACAAACACGCCCAATAAAGAAAATTATAATTATAAACAGGTTCAGCCCCTGGTTCGACCGTGATCTTTCAGAGTTTCCACCTTAAAAATTGCATTTGGCGCAAGGCTCGGCACACGCATACTCAGGCTGACTGGCTTTCGTTCAGGCAAATGAGAAATAGGTGCACTCAGGCTATCCGGAAGGCCAAAGTTAGTTACTTTAAGGAGCAGTTCTCTCTCTGTGGGTCTAACCCCAAGAAGTTCTGGAAAAAGGTTAAAGACTTGGAGAATAAACCCTCCTTCTCACAGCTACCCATGTCCCTTAAGGTTGATGATGTGGTTGTTACTGACAATAAGTACACGGATGAGCTCTTTAATCACCATTTCATTAACCTCTTTAGGCTAGGGGGCAGTATTTTGACGTCTGAATGAAAAGCGTGCCCAAAATAAACTGCCTGTTCCTCAGGCCCAGAAGCTAGGATATGCATATAATTGGTGGATTTGGGAAGAAAACACTCTAAAGTTTCTAAAACTGTTAAAATAATGTCTGTGAGTATAACAGAACTGATATGGCAGGTGAAAACCCGAGGTCAAACCATCCAGAAAAAAAATTAATTCAGCCCACCACTGTTTCCAATGGCTGTCATGTTTAATATGAGGCGAAAACCTCCCAGATTGCAGTTCCTAGGGCATCCACTAGATGTCAAGAGTCTTTAGAATGAGATTCAGGCTTGTTTTTGGAAAAATGAGCTAGAATTTGTAGTTTTTCTAAGTGGCTCCCATTTTGGCTGTAGTGTTTTCATGCACGTGGATGAGAGCACGTTCATTGTTGTTTATCTCTGGTAAAGACAATAACGATTCTCCGTCTTAAATTTTATCGTTTATTTACGTATTAGGTACCTGAGTTTTGATTATAAACGTTGTTTGACTTGTTTGGAGAAGTTTATTGGTAACGTTTGGGACTCATTTTGTATGCATTTTGAAGGAGGGAAACCGGTGGATTATTGAATGAAGCGCGCCAGCTAAACTGAGTTTTTGGGGATATAAAGAAGGACTTTATCGAACAAAAGGACCATTTGTGATGGGACCTTTTGGAGTGCCAACAGAAGAAGATCTTCTAAGGTAAGACATTTATTTTATCGCTATTTCTGACTTTTCTGACTGGCGCACCTGCCTGGTTGAAAATGTCTTTAATCCTTTTGTGTGCGGGGTGATGTCCTCACAAAATCGCACAGTGTGCTTTCGTCGTAAAGCCTTTTTGAAATCTGACACAGCGGCTGGATTAACAAGAAGTTAAGCTTTTTTCTGATGTATGACACTTGTATTTTCATGTATGTTAAATATGACTATTTCTGTAATTTGAATTTTGCGTTCTGCAATTTCATAGGATGTTGTCGAGGTGGGTCTCTAGCGGAACGCCTGCGCCAGAAAGGTTATCAAAAGTGTTGGAAAAACTTGTCAAGAATCAACTGACTGGCTTTCTTAATGTCTATAGTATTCTTCCGGGTATGCAATCTGGTTTCTGCTCAGGTTATGGATGTGTCACTGCAACCTTAAAGGTCCTCAATGATGTCACCATTGCCCTTCCTTCTAAGCAATCTTGTGCTGCTATTTCTATTGACTTGGCCAAAGCTTTTGATACGGTAGACCATTTCATTCTTGTGGGCCGGCTAAGAAGTATTGGTGTCTCTGAGGAGTCTTTGGCCTGGTTTGCTAACTAACTCTCTCAAAGAGTGCAGTGTATAAAGTCAGGAAATCTGCTTTCTCAGCCATTGCCTGTCACCAAGGGAGTACCCCAAGGCTCAATCCCAGGCCCCACGCTCTTCTCAATTTATTTCAACAACATAGCTCAGGCAGTAGGAAGCTCTCTCATCCATTTACATGCAGATGATACAGTCTTATAAAAAGCTGGCAAATGTCATGTGGTTTGGTAAGAAGAATGACATTCTTCCCACAGGTGTTATTACTGCCTCTGAGGGTTTAGAGCTTGAGGTAGTCACCTCATTCAAGTACTTGGGAGTATGGCTAGATGGTGCACGGTCCTTCTCTCAGCGCATTTCAAAGCTGCAGGCTAAAGTTAAATTTAGACTTGGTTTCCTCTATTGTTTCCTCTTTCACCCCAGCTGCCAAACTAACCCTGATTCAGATGACCATCCTACCCATGCTAGATTACGGAGACATAATTTATAGATCGGCAAGTAAGGGTGCTCTCGAGCGGCTAGATGTTCTTTACCATTCGTCCATCAGATTTTCCACCAATGCACCTTATAGGACACACCACTGCACTCTATAATCCTCTGTAAGCTGGTCATCTTTGTATACCTGTTGCAAGACCCACTGGTTGATGCTTATTTATAAAACCCTCTTAGGCCTCACTCCCCTCTGAGATATCTACTGCAGCCCTCATCCTTCACATACAACACCCATTCTGCCAGTCACATTCTGTTAAAGGTCCCCAAAACACACACATCCCTGGGTCACTCCTCTTTTCAGTTCACTGCAGCTAGTGACTGGAACGAGCTGCAACAAACACTCAAACTGGACAGTTTTATCTCAATCTCTTCATTCAAAGACTCAATCAAGGACACTCTAACTGACAGTTGTGGCTGCTTTGTGTGATCTATTATTGTCTCTACCTTCTTGCCCTTTGTGCTGTTGTCTCTGCCCAATAATGTTTGTACCATGTTTTGTGCTGCTACCATGTTGTGTTTCTACCATGTTGTTGTAATGTTGTGTTGCTACCATGCTGTGTTGGCATGTGTTGCTGCCTTGCTATGTTGTTATCTTAGGTCTCTCTTTATTTAGTGTTGTGTTGTCTCTCTTGTCGTGATGTTTGTTTTGTCCCCGCCTTTTGCCTTTTGGTAGGCCGTCATTGTAAATAAGAACTGACTTGCCTAGTTAAATAAAGGTTAAATATATATATTTTAAAATGCTTAATTTAAAGTTATTAATGTAACTTTAGTTGTTCTACGTTGGGCTATATGTTTTGATTTGTAATACATTGTAAGGCTGCATGATGCAACTCTAATGATGATTTGAAAAAAGTCACTTAAAAGGCATTTTTTGTGTGGGCTGTACACACTCCAATAGTCTCTCAATCACAATTTGACAAGCACTTGATAATGCCTCGAATTTCACGGCAGCATCCCCTTTCTGGCCGTACTGCACCCTAAAAGAATCCATGCATTTTGCAGCCCGGATTGCTGTGTTGGGGCCTTCTCCCTGAGTGTGCTGCGCAATCCGAAGCACCTCTCACTCACATGGTTCTCATCACGTGATTGGGCCTTTCTCACAGGCTACAAGTGAAGACAGACATATTGGGACGCAACTGCGCGCAATTCCGAGGTGCATATTTAAGATATTGGAAGAACTGTCCACATTTACTTTCATCAGCCATCAAGATAAATAGGCCTAACAAACAGCGAAAGCACTAATCTATGTCAATCTATTATTTCCCCCATAGTACAAAAGTTGACCGCTTCTATTCTTTGCGAGAAATAAATATTCCAAAATAGTCTGGAACAGTTGTGGGATGTGATAGATCCCAAATGAATACAACCACTAGCATCATCAAAAACTTTTTTATGCAATGTGGCTGACACAACAGATCAGAACGTTTAACTTAAAATGCTGATAAACTATTAGGCTATTTCTTCACATTATAAGCACAGCAATGCACACATGGTAGTAGGCTATAACCGCAAATGTTCCATTAGCGGAAAAAAACATGATCAAAAGTGACCGCAAATGCAATTATGCATGTAATGCTTTTATTATAAAGGTGCATTTTTATGGTGAAAATGATCTTCCCCAAAATTGAAACTCACGTGTTCTCTAGCGGGTACTTATAGGCAGAAAGGTCAGGGGGTTCTAGTGTTAAATGGGATTTTTAACTAATAACCATTTGCTCGCTACAACCTGCAATGTTCTAATACAGTGAATCTACACCACCAGATCAGTGAGCATGAAAGAGATATTCAACAGGCTTATTGGCAAAAACGCATTTCTGAATTTTGCTAAAATCTTCCCAGAAACCAGTAAATAATTGTACAATTATCCTCAGTCAGGGGGAGTTTATATACAGTGGGGAGAACAAGTATTTGATACACTGACGATTTTGCAGGTTTTCCTACTTACAAAGCATGTAGAGGTCTGTAATTTTGATCATAGGTACACTTCAACTGTGAGAGACGGAATCTAAAACAAAAATCATGGAGCATGGAGTCCCAGACCGAGGGTGATTGACCGTCATCTTGAACTTCTTCCATTTTCTAAAAATTGCGCCAACAGTTGTTGCCTTCTCACCAAGCTGCTTGCCTATTGTCATGTAGCCCATCCCAGCCTTGTGCAGGTCTACAATTTGATCCCTGATGTCGTTACACTGCTCTCTGGTCTTGGCCATTGTGGAGAGGTTGGAGTCTGTTTGATTGAGTGTGTGGACAGGTGTCTTTTATACAGGTAACGAGTTCAAACAGGTGCAGTTAATACAGGTAATGAGTGGAGAACAGGAGGGCTTCTTAAAGAAAAACTAACAGGTCTGTGAGAGACGGAATTCTTACTGGTTGGTAGGTGATCAAATACTTATGTCATGCAATAAAATGCAAATGAATTACTTAAAAATCATACAATGTGATTTTCTGGATTTTTGTTTTAGATTCCGTCTCTCACAGTTGAAGTGTACCTATGATAAAAATTACAGACCTCTACATGCTTTGTAAGTAGGAAAACCTGCAAAATCGTCAGTGTGTCAAATACTTGTTCTCCCCATTGTATATCACCACCAATGTAAAACTAGCAGTGCTCGCAGACACTTGACATAGAGTATACAAGAGGATTTGAACTTGCAACCTATTGGTCAGGAGTGAGTCGATGTTTCTGCAGTGCCACCTTGTTCATACTTGTTGCTTGGAACATACAGTACCAGTCAAAGTTTCGACATGTTTACTCATTCAAGGTTCTTTCTACATTTGTACTATTTTCTACATTGTAGAATAATAGTGAAGACTTCAAAACTATGAAATAACACAAGTAGTAACCAAAAAATACATAAACAAATCAAAATACAGTATATTTTATATTTTAGGAAGTTTCATCATAGCACTTAATGGTTTTTGCGACTGCACTTGAAGAAACTTTCAAAGTTCTTGAAATGTTCCTTATTGACTGACCTTCATGTCTTAAAGTAATGATGGATGTCGTTTATCTTTGCTTATTTGAGCTGTTCTTGCCATAATATGGACTTGGTCTTTTACCAAATATGGATATCTTCTGTATACCAACCCTACCTTGTCACAACACAACCGATTGGCTCAAATGCATTATGAAGGAAAAACATTCCATAAATTAACTTTTAACAAGGCACACCTGTTAATTCAAATGAATTCCAGGTGACTACCTCATGAAGCTGGTTGAGAGAATGCCAAGAGTGTGCAAAGCTGTCACCAAGGCAAAGGGTGGCTACTTTGAAGAATCTCAAATATAAAATATATTTAGATTTCTTTAACACTATTTTTGTTACCACATGATTCAATATGTTATTTAATAGTTTTCGTGTCTTTACTATTATTCTACAATGTAAAAAATAGTAAGAAAAAAACCCTGGAATGAGTAGGTATGTCCAAACGTGACTGGTACTGTATATTAACACACTCTCAAAACATATGGGTATGGTTAGGGTACAATGGGGTACAAAAAGGTCAAAGGCACACTTCACAGCTACACATATAAACTCACAAGGTACAGTTCAGTACCTTGTAGGTATGGGAGATTTTTGTACCCAATATTTTGAATATAAGGTACAATCATCACTGCTTTAAAATATAGGTGGGGGAAATGTACCGGTTGGATTTCAGTAGCATACTTGGTGATGTGGTTAAATATATGTGTATTTGTGCCAACCATTAGTGGAAGTGTTGGAGCAGTTTAATAACCACCCCTTTTTCAATTTTCGCCAAAAATGACATACACAAATTTAACTGCCTGTAACTCAGGACTGGAAGCAAGGATATGCATATTCTTGATACCATTTGAAAGGAAATACTTTGACGTTTGTGGAAATGTTAAATTAATGTACGAGAATATAACACATTAGATCTGGTAAAAGATAATAAAAATAAAAAAACGTGCATTTAAATGTTTTTTTTTTACCATCTTTGAAATGCAAGAGAAAGGCCATAATGTATTATTCCAGCCCAGGTGCAATTTAGATTTTGGCCACTAAATGTTGTATCAAGTCTGCCCGAATGTGCCTAATTGGTTTATTAATACATTTTAAATGTCATAACTGTGCACTCTTCTCAAACAATAGCTTGGTATTATTTCACTGTAATTGCTACTGTGAATTGGACACTGCAGTAAAGAGGCACACTTATGTAAAAGTGATATTTCAGTTTTTTATTTTCAATAAATTTGCAAAAATGTCTAAAAACCTGTTTTTGCTTTGTCATTATGGGGTATTGTGTGTAAAAAAAGAAATCTTATTTACATAAGTATTCAGATTATTTCCTACAAGACCCGAAATTCAGCTCAGGTGCATCCTGTTTCCATTGATCATCCTTGAGATGTTTCTACAACTTGATTGGAGTACACATCTGGTAAATTCAATTAATTAAACATGATGTGGAAAAGCACACACCTGTCTATATAAGGTCCCACAATTGACAGTGCACGTCAGAGCAAAAACCAAGCCATGAGGTCGAAGGAATTGTCCATAGAACTCCGAGACAGGATTGTGTCGAGGCACATATCTGAGAAAGGGTAGGAAAAACATTTCTGCAGCATTGATGGTCCCCAAGAACACAGTGGCCTCCATCATTCCTAAATGGAAGAAGTTTGGAACCACCAAGACTCTTCCTAGAGCTGGCCACCCGGCCAAACTGAGCAATAGGGGGAGAAGGGCCTTGGTCAGGGATGTGACCAGGAATCCAATAGTCCCTCTGTCAGAGCTCCAGAGTTCCTCTGTGGAGATGGAAGAACCTTCCAGAAGGACAACCATCTCTGCAGCACTCCATCAATCAGGCCTTTATGGTAGAGTGGCCAGATGGAAGCCACTTCTCAGTAAAAGGCACATGACAACCCTCTTGGAGTTTGCCAAAAGGCACCTAAAAAACTCTCAGACCACGAGAAACAAGATTGAACTCTTTGGCCTGAATGCCAAGCGTCACATCTGGAGGAAACCTGGCACCATCCCTACGGTGAAGCATGGTGGTGGCAGCATCCTGCTGTGGGGTTATTTTTCAGCGGCAAGGACTGGTAGACTAGTCAGGATCGAGGGAAAGATGAAGGAGCAAAGTACAGAGAGATCCTTCATGAACACCTGCTTCAGAGCGCCCAGGACCTCAGACTGGGGCGAAGCTTCACCTTCCAACAGGAAAATGACTCTAAGCACAGAGCCAAGATAACGCAGGAGTGGCTTTGGGACAAGTCTCTGAATGTCCTTGAGTGTCTCAGCCAGAGCCCGGACTTCAATCCGATCGGTCATCTCAGGAGAGACCTGAAAATAGCTGTGCAGCTATGCTCCCTATCCAACCTGACAGATCTTCAGAGGATCTGCAGAGAAGAATGGAAGAAACTCCCCAAATACAGGTGTACCATGCTTGTAGCGTCATACCCAAGAAGACTCGAGGCTGTAAAAGCTGCCAAAGGTGCTTTAACAAAGTACTAAGTAAAAGGTCTGAAAAAAGTTTTTGCTTTGTCATTATGGGATATTGTGTGTAGATCGATGAGGGAAAAAAATGATTTAATAAATTTTTGAATAAGGCTGTAACATAACAAAATGTGGAAAAGGTCAAGGGGTCTGAATACTTTCGAATGCACTATATACAAAAGCATGTGGACACCCCTTAAAATTTGTGGATTTGGCTATTTCAGCCACACCTTTTGCTGACAGGTATATAAAATGGAGCCATGCAATCTCCATAGACAAATATTGGCAGTAGAATGGCCTTACTGAAGAGCTCATTGACTTTCAACGTGCACCGCCATAGGATGCCATCTTTTCAACAAGTCAGTTAGTCAAATTTCTGCCCTGCTAGAGCTGCCCCGGTCAACTGTAGGTGCTGTTATTGTGAAGTGAAAACGTCTAGGAGCAACAATGACTCAGCCGTGAAGTGGTAGGCCACACAAGCGTATAGCGAGAAAAAAAATTCTGCAACACTCTCTACCGAGTTCCAAACTGCCTCTGGAAGCAACGTCAGCACAATAACTGTTCGTCGGGAGCTTCATGAAAAGGGTTTTCATGGCCGAGCAGCTGCACAGAAGCCTAAGATCATCATACGTAATGCCAAGCGTCGGCTGGAGTGCTGTAAAGCTCGCCACCATTGGATTCTGGAGCAGTGGAAACGCGTTCTCTTAAGTGATGAATCACACTTTACCATCTGGCAGTCTGATGGATGAATCTGGGTTTGGAGGATGCCAGGAGAACGCTACTTGCCCCAATGCGTAGTGCCAACTGTAAAGTTTGGTGGAGGAGGAATAATGGTCTGGGGATGTTTTTCATGGTTCGGGCTAAGCCCCTTAGTTCCAGTGAAGGGAA
This sequence comes from Salvelinus fontinalis, assembly GCF_029448725.1. NCBI lineage: Eukaryota > Metazoa > Chordata > Actinopteri > Salmoniformes > Salmonidae > Salvelinus > Salvelinus fontinalis. The sequence continues at coordinate 25,501,287 of NC_074694.1, forward strand.
ATCGTAACGCTACAGCATACAATGACATTCCAGACAATTCTGTGCTTCCAACTTTTTGGCAACAGTTTTGGGAAGGCTCTTTCCTGTTTCAGTATGACACAAAGCGTGGTCCATAGAGAAATTATTTGTCGAGATCAGTGTGGAAGAACTTGACTGAACTGCACAGAGCCCTGACCTCAAACCCAACAAACACCTTTGGGATAAATTTGAATGCTGACTGCGAGCCAGGCCTAATCTCCCTCAACATTAGTTCCTGACCTCACGAATGCTCTTGTGGCTGAATGGAGGCAAGTCCCCCCAGTAATGTTCCAACATCTAGTGGAAAGCCTTCCCAGAAGAGTGGCAGCTGTTATAGTAGCAAAGGGAAGACCAACACCATATCAATTGCCATGATTTTGGAATGAGATGTCTGACGAGCAGGTGTCCACATACATTTGGCATGTGTAGTGTATGTCAAATATGTATGTTGAAAACACTGTATTTTAAAAGCACTGTATGTTTATCATAAAGACTTATTTTTGTTTGCAGGACAAATGTGAAAATCCACATTTGAAACTGAAATATCCTCAAGTCCTCCAAAAACACATGGTTCACATGTGATCTTTCCATGCCACAGTCAGAGCCGGTGACAGGTGGGACTGATGACGTTACAGTGTGGCAAGGGTACGGCAGGTTGGTGACCCTCTCATAGTCCACTCACAAGCACACACATCCCCAGTAAATACACTATGCATGGAATGGCATTTAAAAAGCCTCAGTGAATGAATCTCTTAATACTAGAGCACTCCGTGACCAGGCACACTGTTCAACTCCACACACTCAAACATGCACACACTCTCTGACTAACCCTAATAAAGACAGAAAGAGAGAAAGACAGAGAGAGAGGGGCAGAGAGAGAGAGAGAGGCAGAGAGAGAGAGAGAGGCAGAGAGAGAGAGAGAGGCAGAGAGAGAGAGAGAGGCAGAGAGAGAGAGAGAGAGAGAGAGAGAGAGAGAGAGAGAGAGAGAGAGAGAGAGAGAGAGAGAGACAGAGAGAGAGCGAGATAGAGAGAGAGAGAGAGAGAGAGAGAGAGAGAGAGAGAGAGAGAGAGAGAGAGAGAGAGAGAGAGAGAGAGAGAGCGAGAGAGAGAGAGAGAGAGCGAGATAGAGAGAGAGAGAGATATGAGTGTCAAGTTATTGTGTCTGGGAGAGGTAAGAATGTTGAGGGGAAATAATGGATGTTTTCAGTTATACAAAAGGTGTAATGATTTCGCACTGAAAAAGATGTCGCATCAAGCGTAGTTCATCTTTAAATGTTTGTATTCTTTTCACCGAATCAGGGATAGCGGAACAGAATAGCGCACTGTTATGGAACAGAATCCATTAGTATTGTACTGTGGAGACACTCAGTTGCTCGGGATGCTAGTTGTGCTACCCAGCTCTCTACTCTACACAGCAATCCAACTATTCAGCCAAACTATTCACAGTCAAACTTTGTTCTTGTTTGCTCAAGGAAAAGAAGCAAATGCTACCTCTGTACCCAAGCCAAAACGTGTGCTGTCTGTGGCGTTTTATACTGAAAAGGAGTCTTGCTCTCACTATGTAGCAATGCAGATGATTCAATTTGCTCAGGACAAGATGCCACTGCCATCGCAACACAATGTGTGAGCACTGATGAGTTGTTCAGCTTGTGTTTGCGTCTGTATTGAGCGCTGTGTACACCTGTAGACTCCTTCTCTAAGATGTGTAGCGATTCTCAAGCTGCTCCAGCTCTTTGCACTGACACTAATATAACAGGAGTGCCATGAGGGAAGACAATATAGCAATATAGAGAATATTAGCCCCCCGGCTTGAAATGTCTATATATTTTCCCTGCCCACCATATTTCTGTGTTGCTGTGTCACCTGGTTTGGATAGGACATTGCAAGCAGACGAAGAGGGATATGTTAAGCTTATGAAGCACTATAGCAATAGTAAAACACTATAGAGTATGTGTCCAGGGCCCACCATTTAGGGAATATGGTGTCGTTTGGGACAAATCCCTGGTCTATTCCCCTTACTGTTGTTCCAAGTTACAGCAGTGAAGTTCCCGACTCTAATACAACACTCACATGTCCACACCCCTCCTTCTTACGCCTGCTATTTAGTTAGCGAGCCCAGCTTGTCCCCTACCCCTCTAGACAAGGAATATTATTGGATTGAACTCATGTTAATTTGTTCGGAGCTGGCATGAAATTGTTTCTGTTAATGAAAAATATACACGCTCGGTGGCGGTGGCAGGGCCAGGGCCGAGGCACGAAGAAGATTACTGGTTTTAAGTCAGAGGAGGAGAAGATGAGGCGAGGAGAGGGCCTGACAAGAGTAGAGCGGAGAGGGGCTTAGAGAGGCTGTTAAGGCAGCGTGTCTGTATGTGAATTCACTGCTTCTCTCTGATAGCTAAAGTGGAGGGGAGTTAAAAGGCAAGGCCAGATGTGCTCTTTACAGCTCCATACATACACTCCTCTTCCTCTTCCTCCACCTCCTCCTCCTCCCTCCATTGCTCTGATGTCTTTTATTCTCTCCAGCTTTCAAACTCTCTCTCTCTCTCTCTCTCTCTCTCTCTCTCACCCTTTATCTCTCTTTCAACACACACACACACATGGAAACACACAAGTATTCACGCAAGCACGCAAACAGAAATGCATGTGTCATGTGCGTGCGAACACGCAAGCACACACACACACACTTCGATATCGATCAGTGGCCTGAGGACAGAAGGTTGCGTGTCCTGGTGTCTGTGTGTGAGTCTTTAAAACAGTGTTGATCACCAGAGACCTTGCATAACCTCATTACCATAAGGCTGGCGTTGACCTTCCCACTGCCCATCTCCCCTTACCTGTCACTGGGGAGGACATTGTGAGGGATGGGGGGCTACTACAAACACATGGACACATGCACGGACACACACTCAATCACACACTCAAACATCCGATAACACACACACACAAACAAACTCACACACACTAAATCACCCAGTCAATCACCCAATAACATACACACATTCACCTAATAACACAGACACACTCAATCACCCAATAACACACACACACACTCAATCACCCAATAACACATACACACTCAGTCACCCAATAACACACACACACTCAATCACCCAATAACACACACACACACACATACTCAATCACCCAATAACACACAAACACTCAGTCACCCAATAACACACACACACTCAATCACCCAATAACACACACACACACACACACACATACTCAATCACCCAATAACACACAAACATTCAATCACCCAATAACACAGACACACTCAATCACCCAATAACACACACACACACTCAATCACCCAATAACACATACACACTCAATCACCCAATAACACACACACACTCAATCACCCAATAACACACACACACACACTCAATCACCCAATAACACACACACACACTCAATCATCCAATAACACACACACTCAATCACCCAATAACACATACACACTCAGTCACCCAATAACACACACACACTCAATCACCCAATAACACACACACACACATACTCAATCACCCAATAACACACAAACACTCAATCACCCAATAACACACACACACTCAATCACCCAATAACACACACACACACTCAATCACCCAATAACACATACACACTCAGTCACCCAATAACACACACACAGTCAATCACCCAATAACACACACACACATACTGAATTACCCAATAACACACACACACACACACACACACACACACACACACACACACACACACACACACACACAATAACACACACACACACTCAATCACACACACACACACACACCCAATAACACACACACACACTCAATCACACACACACACACACACACACACACACACACACACACACACACACACACACACACACACACACACACACACACACACACACACACACACACACACACACACACACACACACACACACACTCAATCACCCAATAACACACACACACACACACACACTCAATCGCCCAATAACACACACACACACTCAATCACCCAATAACACATACACACTCAATCACCCAATCACACACACACACTCAATCACCCAATAACACACACACACTCAATCACTCACACACTCAATCACCCAATAACACAGACAGACAATAGCCTGTCAAGTAATTAGGAGCATTGGTCCCGCTAAGATGTGAGCCATTATGTTTTCCATCTGTGTATTGGTCCTGATGCCCTGACTGTTACTGCTGTGTTCTCTCTGTCCGTGTTTTTATCTCCCTGAGGCATTGTAGGAGCAGCAAGCAGCTCCATCAACACTAGACCTTTGTTCACCTCAGTCCAGTGTGCGGTGTAACAGGCGTATATATGTCAGCTCACCGTCTCAACGTTCCATTTACACCTCCGACAGAGCACACCACTTCTAGAGATAAGACCAGAGCTTGCCGCATGATTAAGATCTCCCAGTTGACATTAAAGAGTCTCTCTCTCTCTCTCTCTCTCTTTCTCTCTTTCTCTCTCTCTTTCTTTCTCTCTCTCTCTCTCTCTCTCTCTCTCTCTCTCTCTCTCTCTCTCTCCTCTCTCTCTCTCTCTCTCTCTCTCTCTCTCTCTTCTCTCTCTCTCTCTCTCTCTCTCTCTCTCTCTCTCTCTCTCTCTCTCTCTCTCTCTCTCTCTCTCTCTCTCTCTCTTTCTCTCTCTCTCTCTCTCGATCTATAGGGGTATATAAAGTATACAGTGGCAGTACTCACCTGTACTCCAATGAGAAGCGTGTGAGCTCAGTGCCATTGTGGATCCATTTGAACTCCAGGGGCCAGCTCCCCTCCGCCATACATGTCAACACCAGCCTGTTACGCTCCAGGTGCAACTGGCTCCGCACCGGCTCCGTCTTAAAGTAGGGCGGCACGTCATCTGGAGGGAGGCAGGGGTTCACATATTATAAACTGTGTGGTTCAGACTGTATACCACGGGTATGACAACAAAAAACTTTTTTTTACTGTTCTAATTACGTTGGTAACCAGTTTATAATAGCAATAAGGCACCTCTGGAGTTTGTGGTATATGGCCAATATACCACACCTTCTCGAGCATTCTTGCTTAATTATACAGCAAATTTATGTATGGGGATACACCTTCAGTTTCATTGTGTGATAGCAGAGATATGCTTGTGTGTCACCCAAGATAATCTGGACATGTTCCACTGCTCTCGCTCTCTGATCTGACTAGTAAGAGTGGGCTGCAGCCTGCCCTGCAGTAGCAGAGACACATGACAGATGGGGATTCATGAGTGGAGAGGAGCTAAGATATGTGGATTGGAGATATGGGTTCTCTGTGTGTCTGAACGGTTAAGCATGACATACTGTATCGCTTTCCCCAGCCCAAACAGGGTTAGATTGAAGACGAAAAAGAAGGGAAATTCTTTCCCCAGCCCAAACAGGGTTAGATAGAAGACGAAAAAGAAGGGAAATTCTTTCCCCAGCCCACACAGGGTTAGATAGAAGACGAAAAAGAAGGGAAATTCTTTCCCCAGCCCAAACAGGGTTAGATAGAAGATGAAAAAGAAGGGAAATTCTTTCCCCAGCCCACACAGGGTTAGATAGAAGACGAAAAAGAAGGGAAATTCTTTCCCCAGCCCACACAGGGTTAGATAGAAGATGAAAAAGAAGGGAAATTCTTTCCCCAGCCCACACAGGGTTAGATAGAAGACGAAAAAGAAGGGAAATTCTTTCCCCAGCCCACACAGGGTTAGATAGAAGACGAAAAAGACAAAGGAATTGTTTTCCCCAGCCCAAACAGGGTTAGAAAGAAGACAAAAAAGACAGGGAAATGCGTGAAATTCCTTCATCATTCTCTCCGTGCCTCTCCATTTCGCTCTGTCTCTTTTCTCTCTCTGTGTTTGTGAACATGTAGAAGCACAGAGTGAAGAGTACAGAGCACTGAGGATAGATCAGAATAGACGATGCAACACAGACACATACACACACACACAAACATACACACACAGTCTTGTATTACTAACCTTGTGGGGACACACAATTCAGTCAATTCGAACACACACACACACACACACCTCCATCAAACCAGCTCCAAATTCACCTCACTGTCATACTCCCTGGTGGATGTGAAAGCTCACTCTTGATAGATGGTACTACAATTAACCCCTCGTGCCTGATGATGATTGTAAATATAGACCAATTTAATTGGATGGTTGGATAATCTAATTTTCAAATTAGCTAATAATCAAGAATTGAAATTAAACTGTCAAAATGATCTATTGGCTTGGTTTTTGCACTGCTATTTTGGCTCCACCAATCCAACAGAGGTAGGGTAAGTAAAACAGATAAAAGATAGGGGGAAAGATGGAGAAAAACCAAAGAAAAGCCTTAAAAGAAAGAAAGAGATGGATTCAGTCTATAAACAGAGGTAGCCAAGAAGAGAAGACAATTGGTAGGCAGTATGATGGAGTGAGGGATAAAAGGAAGAGAAAGCCAGGAGGTGAATGATGTACATGAGTAAGACTGAAAGGGAAAAAGAGAAATGTAGAGGATAGGAGGGTTATGGCTTGTATAGATTGATGGTTTCACAGCCTCCTTAGTGTGGGTTAATGCTAATGTTATGTGTGGTGGAGAATAGGAGGGAAGTTTATGAAAATGAGGGAGATTGAGGCGTGCAAGGGATTTTATTAGACGGCCGAGACTAATTGTTCCCTAGTGATCTGGGCTGTGCTTTTATCTGTGATAGAGAGATAAAGAGAGGGGGAGTGAGGGAAAGAGATGAGGGCAGGGGGGTGGGGGTAAGAGAGAGACAGGAAGACAGGAGAGGAGTAGAGCACATAGTGGGGACCAGCCACATAACACATTGAACACTGATGGGTATCACATGTCTCCTCTGTGCTCTCTCGTTAGACAACCAAGAGACTGGTCTGATTTACAGGGACTAATGGTAGGCCTGAAGAGTCAACACAGGTTTTACTGGACCACTGAGGACATGTAGGGGACATGTGGGGACATATAGGTGCATGTAGGGGACATGTGGGGACATGTAGGCGTATGTAGAGACATGTACTGAAGAGAGGCATTTTTTTATTTTCCATTATTTAACTGGTCAGTTAAGAACAAATTCTTATTTTCAATGACGGCCTAGGAACAATGTGTTCCTGCCTTGTTCAGGAGCAGAACGACAGATATTGTACCTTGTCAGCTCGGGGATTCAATCTTGAAACCTTTCGGTTACTAGTCCAACGCTCTAACCACTAGGCTACGCTGCCGCCCCGATTTGGGAACCTTCAGCCTGTGAGAACGTGTGGTTGTTCAGTATCCAACGGCTCTTGTATGGATGTTATGGATGGAATACTGATTCACAATGTACTGTAACTTCTTTCTATGGAGGGAATGAATTAATGGAGTAAGCCACTGTTCAAGAGGTAGGAAAAACAGAGAGATACAATGGGGAAGGGGAAGAATGCCAGGGGCTGTATATTCCATGTCAGTTCCCATGAATACAAACACTCCCATCAACCCCACACACACACACACACACACACACACACACACACACACACACACACACACACACACACACACACACACACACACACACACCACACCACACCACACCACACCACACCACACCACACACACACACAGACGCGTGCAAGCCAACCCCCCCAGTCAAAGTTTTACGTCTGCACACACTACAAAGCAATGTAGTGTTTGATGAGGGTGGCTGTATTGTAGCTCATCTGCATACACCAGATCTAATGGGTCCCTAGTAGGTTTGCAAAATTCCTGGATCTTTTAATAAATCCCTGGTTTTCCAGAAATCCTGGTTGGAGGATTCTGGATTTCCTGCTTATTCCCTCCTAACTCCGGGAATCTTCCAACAGGGATTTCGGGAAAACGAGGGAATTTATTGAAAGTTCCAAGGAATTTTGACCCTACATTTACAAAGAGAGGTCGTCTCAAAGCCAGCGGGTGTATGTGTGTTCCTCGCTGTGTGTGTGCGTGTGTGTGTGTGGTGTGTGTTAAATTACTGAGCAGTCAATTAAAGCTACTCTTTCATTAATGAGAACACTGCCAGGTGTAAATTGTTGCCCTAGGGTTAACATCCATAATAGAATAGATTCTCTCATTTCCAAAATAAGACCTAGTAAGTTTTCATTCCTCTCACCTTTCTCTCTCCTTAATATGTGCTTCTTCACAAGTGTTGGAGTGCTAATTAAACTGTCTGAAGTTGGAAAGCAATAGTAGACACACACGCGCGCGCACACACACGCGCGCGCGCACGCACGCACGCACGCACGCACGCACGCACGCACACCACACACACACACACACACACACACACACACACACACACACACACACACACACACACACACACACACACACACACACACACACACATTGCATTGCATTGCATTGCAATGTAGGTTCCATTCTATGAGATTACATTGGGGCATATTCTAACACAAAGTATAATGGGAGGAGAGTCACACCAGTGAGTAGCTAGTCTACAGTAAGACCCATCCATCCACCTGGGCCTCCTTACTCCTTGTCCGGTTCCCAGCAGGTCTCCAGTGGCTGCCAGTAACAGACAGCTTCTCTCTGTCTCAGCTCATTCCCAAGAGCACAGCACAGGTCCCAGGTCCCAGGTGCCAGGTCCCAGTTAGCTAGGCTACATACATATTTCATCTAGCCCCTGGGTACTAAACACACACACAGTGGGCAGAGCACACAGAGCGTGTGTGTGGGTGTGTGTGGTGAGGATGTCTGTCAGTGGAAGGTCTGCTCTGCTGGTGGTCTGGCTGGGCCGTTAAGCACTCCCACTGGGTGTGAGATCTGTTCTGGAGCATGTGGTTATTTAGCACAATGGCCTGGCCCTGTCTGTGTGCGGGGTGTGCCAATCTGTTCCAGGGCCTGTCATTATTTAGCCCAGTGGCCTGGCCCTGTCTGTGTGCGGGGTGTGCCAATCTGTTCCAGGGCCTGTCATTATTTAGCCCAGTGGCCTGGCCCTGTCTGTGTGCGGGGTGTGCCAATCTGTTCCAGGGCCTGTCATTATTTAGCCCAGTGGCCTGGCCCTGTCTGTGTGCGGGGTGTGCCAATCTGTTCCAGGGCCTGTCATTATTTAGCCCAGTGGCCTGGCCCTGTCTGTGTGCGGGGTGTGCCAATCTGTTCCAGGGCCTGTCATTATTTAGTCCAGTGGCCTGGCCCTGTCTGAGTGCGTGCTGGTGACCGCCACTATCTGTCCCACTGAGACACTCATAGCCAGGCCACAGCTCCCTACAGCCAAGCAGGCCCTCCTTCTTCCTAAACACTGCAAACACACAAACACACACATTTACACACTAACACACGGTGATCATCCACTGCCCAGACACACGCAAAGACACACAGACACAAAGAACCACACACACACCACAGTGCACACTCAGATCCACTTTGGCCTGGCTCCAGCTTACAGGCCTATTTCTTCTTTGGCACGGTCAGATCAGCTCTCCATAGCTCTTTATAGAACTACATTTCCCATGAGGCAGTGGGGCTGGCCAATAATCCCTCCTCCCTTCTGTTGGTCCTACAAAGCCCCATGGTACACATCAGTTCAGCTGTCCATTCACTACAGCTTGCCAGTCCCAGAGCCCCCAAATCCCAGGAGTGAGTAGGATACTGGGTCAGAGTGGGGGTGTGGGGTTTGGGGTTTGGGAGACACCAAGGCTCCCTAGTGACCAGACAAACCAACAACACACAACCAACATACCAAGGCTATTTCTCAATGTGCCTTTACTCTATTCCTTGCTTCCTCTCTCCTCGCCTCCTTCTCAAACAGAGTATGAGATCCAAGGTCCCTCCCCCCAGACCTTCTCATTTGATGCATTTTGAGAGGGAGGCCATGAGAAAGGACACAAGGAATTGAGAAAGAGCCCAATGCCTCAAATGTTTTTTTCCCCTTGCAACCTTCACCATCTCTGATGCTAAGATGCCCAGTCCGTTGTTGTGACCAGGCGCCACCGACCCTCTACCCTCCCGCCTCTCACTGTGGGGATAAGATAGGAAGGCCTTGACACCATAAATCAGAGAGGTAAAACATTAAAAGTCATCTCCCTTCTTTAACGGCCTCGCTGGAGAAGGACGCAGGCTCGTAAATCTGCTGGCTAACCTTTCGGCGTGACAGGGTAAGCTCTCAGCGCACGCTCCCACCTTTATCACTCACCCCAGAGCCATCGCTCCTCTCCCTAATAACGTCAAAACAGAATGACACGGCGCAAGGAATGAGATGAAACACTGCCTCCCACGCAGAGAAGAACTTTTAATATGGACCTGTGTGTGTTTGTGGCGTGTGTGTGTTTGTGGCGTGTGGCGTGTGGCGTGTGTGTACGTAAGTGTGTTTGTGTTATGGGAGTGAAAGAAAGACACTGTGTGTAACTCTTTGTGTCAGAGAGCGAGGAACGCAATATTATGTTTGCGTGTGTGTCTGTGAATGTGTATCGCCCTCAGACATGTGTGTGAGCAAGCAGGTTTAATTTCCCTGAAGATCCAGAAATAAAAGCCTCTCTTGCGGACGAGGCGGGCTTCGTGCGTCGCTGCATGCTCTGAGCAAATTATGCCATTATGTTCATGAGAGCAAATCAAATCCTGCATTACTGAGACAATAAAGGCTAAGATGGGTCCCGCGTGTCAGGATCACATGGCTAAAGCTCTGGAACATCTCCACAAACAACCTGCACATCAACCAACTACTCAGAAACACTCTTATCACAGCTGATATGAGGAGTGGGGTCTTGTACGCACATCAACCAACTACTCAGAAACACTCTTATCACAGCTGATATGAGGAGTGGGGTCTTGTACGCACATCAACCAACTACTCAGAAACACTCTTATCACAGCTGATATGAGGAGTGGGGTCTTGTACGCACATCAACCAACTACTCAGAAACACTCTTATCACAGCTGATATGAGGAGTGGGGTCTTGTACGCACATCAACCAACTACTCAGAAACACTCTTATCACAGCTGATATGAGGAGTGGGGTCTTGTACGCACAAACTGGAAAAGCTACTGTAACAGACAGAAGGAGGGAGGGAGGAAGGAGAGAGAAGTACGACGACACACACACAGTACATACACAAGCAACCTGACTAAACCAAACCACAGGGATAGGGTGTGTCCACTGGTCGCCTCCGGACTGTTGAAATATTAAAGCAGTAAAGCAATGTTCTTTATCGGTCAATAATGTATGGTTAGGTTACTGGGGAATCTCACTGAGAGAATATAGAGGTGAATGTAGGCCCCATAGCACAAACATACACACACACACACTTGAACGCAGGCACACATACAGTACACACACACACGCACACCAAGGGCAATGGTAGTTGTTTGGGTACTGACGTAAACTTCTTACACGGTTGAGGATATTTCCATTGCATGTAGTGTTGTACTCTGACTGGAGACATTAGCATACGCATGATGACATTTCTTTGTAATGGTGATGTCACATCACTGCCTTATCATTATGTGTTGACATGTGCACTGAATGTACCATTAGGAACACCTTGCTAATATTGAGTTGCACCCCCTTTTGCCCTCAGAACAACCTGAATTTTTTGGGGCATGGACTCTACAAGGTGTCAACAGCTTTCCACAGGGATGCTTGGCCCATGTTGACTCCAACGCTTCCCTCAGTTGTGTCAAGTTGGCTGGATGTCCTTAGGGTGGTGGACCATTATTGATACACACAGGAAAGAGTTGAGCTTTGGAACAACCACATTTTTAAAAGTCTAATAAATCCATATAATATTGCCTACACCTTCACAATAAATCCATGCAATATCGCTTACACCTTCACAATAAATCCATGTAATATCGCCTACACCTTCACAATAAATCCATGCAATATTGCCTACACCTTCACAATAAATCCATGTAATATCGCCTACACCTTCACAATAAATCCATGTAATATTGCCTACACCTTCACAATAAATCCATGTAATATTGCCTACACCTTCACAATAAATCCATGTAATATTGCCTACACCTTCACAATAAATCCATGCAATATCGCTTACACCTTCACAATAAATCCATGTAATATCGCCTACACCTTCACAATAAATCCATGCAATATCGCTTACACTTTCACAATAAATCCATGTAATATCGCCTACACCTTCACAATAAATCCATGTAATATTGCCTACACCTTCACAATAAATCCATGTAATATTGCCTACACCTTCACAATAAATCCATGTAATATTGCCTACACCTTCACAATAAATCCATGCAATATCGCCTACACCTTCACAATAAATACATGTAATATCGCCTACACCTTCACAATAAATACATATAATATCGCCTACACCTTCACAATAAATACATGTAATATATTTCTCTCCATATCCCCGGATTCCTACCGCAAACTCTGAACATTTTCACAACTAGCTAACCACAATCCCGGGTGACCACACCTGGCTAGCGTTTCCATCCCGGAGCAAGCACCAATTAGCCTGAAGCTAGCCCGGCCAGGGCTCCTGTGCTACCACCGAAGCCCACTCCTGGGCTAAAATATCCGGACCCCTTCTACTGCCGGTACGGGGCACGGAACACTGCCGATCCTCTATGACTGGAATACCGACATAATCTGCCCGAGGACTCCAACAGGCCCCTCAGGAGAGAGCTACCTAGAGCTGCCTGGAACCCTACTAATTCCACGACTGGTCTATCGACGTCACCGCACGAAGAGGCAAAAACAGACTTACCCCCATCGCGACGTCCCCCAAAGCATAACTTGCTAGCCCCGGTCTGCTAACTGCTAGCTTGCCTGCCCCGGTTTGCTAACTGCTAGCTTGCCTGCCTGTCTGCTAACCGCTAGCCCCTGCTAACTGCTTGCTTGCTAACCCGGTCTGCTAACTGCTAGCTTCTTCTTCTTGTTAGCATCAGCCTGCTGACTGTCTGAATCGCTGTGTCCCCAGTCAGCCCAACCACTCACTGGACCCATATGTTCACTTGGCTACGCATGCCTCTCTCTAATATCAATATGCCTCGTCCATTACTGTCCTGGTTAGTGATTACTGTCTTATTTCACTGTAGAGCCTCTAGCCCTGCTCAATATGCCTTAACCAACCATGTTGTTCCACCTCCTACATATGCGATGACATCAACTGTTTTAAATGTCTCTAGAGACTATATCTCTCTCATCATTACTCAATGCCTAGGTTTACCTCCAATGTACTCACATCCTACCTTACCTTTTGTCTGTACACTATGCCTTGAATCTATGCTATCGAGCCCAGAAACCTGCTCCTTTTAATCTCTGTTCCGAACCTGCTAGACGGCCAGTTCGTACAACATTTAGCCATACCCTTATCCTACTTCTCCTCTGTTCCTCTGGTGATGTAGAAGTTAATCCAGGTCTTGCAGTGCCTAGCTCCACTCCCACTCCCCAGGTGCTCTCATTTGTTGACTTCTGTAACCGTAAAAGCCTTGGTTTCATGCATGTTAACATTAGAAGCCTACTCCCTAAGTTTGTTTTACTCACTGCTTTAGCACACTCTGCCAACCCGGATGTCTTAGTCGTGTCTGAATCCTGGTTTAGGAAAACCACCAAAAACCCAGAAATCTCCATCGCTAACTATAACATTTTCCGCCAAGATAGAACTGCAAAAGGGGGCGGTGTTGCAAAGATAGCCTGCAGAGTTCTGTATTACTATCCAAGTCTGTACCCAAACAATTTGAGCTTCTACCACTGTTGTCGCTTGCTATAGACCTCCCTCTGCCCCCAGCTTTGCCCTCGATACCATATGTGAATCGATTGCCCCCCATCTATCTTCTGAGCTCGTGCTACTAGGTGACCTAAACTGGGACATGCTTAACACCCCGGCCATCCTACAATCTAAGCTTGATGCCCTCAATCTCACACAAATTATTAATGAACCTACCAGGTACAACTCCAAATCTGTAAACACGGGCACCCTCATAGATGTCATCCGAACTAACTCGCCCTCCAAATACACCTCTGCTGTTTTCAATCAAGATCTCAGCGATCACTGCCTCATTGCCTGCATCCATAATGCGTCTGCGACCAAACGACCACCCCTCATCACTGTCAAACGCTCCCTAAAACACTTCTGCGAGCAGGCCTTTCTAATCGACCTGGCCGGGGTATCTTGGAATGACATTGACCTCATTCCGTCAGTAGATGATGCCTGGCAATTGTTTAAAAGTGCCTTCCTCACCAACTTAAATAAGCATGCCCCATTCAAACAATTTAGAACTAGGAATAGATATAGTCCTTGGTTCACTCCAGACCTGTCTGCCCTTGACTAGCACAAAAACATGGCGTTCTGCATTAGCATTGAATAGCCCCCGTGATATGCAACTCTTCAGGGAAGTTAGGAACAAATATACACAGGCAGTTAGGAAAGCTAAGGCTAGCTTTTTCAAACAGAAATGTTCATCCTGTAGTACTAACTCAAAACAATTCTGGGATACTGTAAAGTCCATGGAGAATAAGAGCACCTCCTCCCAGCTGCTCACTGCTCTGAGGCTAGGAAACACTGTCACCACCGATAAATCCACTATAATTGAGAATTCCAATAAGCATTTCTCTACGGCTGGCCATGCTTTCCACATGGCTACCCCTACCCCAGACCAACTGCCCGGCACCCTCCACAGCAACCCGCCAAAACCTCCACCATTTCTCCTTCACCCAAATCGAGATAGCTGATGTTCTGAAAGAGCTGCAAAATCTGGACCCCTACAAATCAGCCGGGCTAGACAATCTGAACCCCTATTACTAGCCTGTTCAACCTCTCTTTCGTATCGTCTGAGACTCCCAAAGATTGGAAAACTGCCGCGGTCATCCCCCTCTTCAAAGGGGTAACACTCTAGACCCAAACTGCTACAGATCTATATCTATCCTACCCTGTCTTTCTACGGTCTTCGAAAGCCAAGTTAACAAACAGATTACCGACCATTTCGAATCCCACCTTACCTTCTCTGCCAAGCAATCTGGTTTCAGAGCTGGTCATGGGTGCACCTCAGCTACGCTCAAGGTCCTAAACGACATCATAACCGCCATCGATAAGAGACATTACGGCGCAGCCGTATTCATCGACCTGGCCAAGGCTTTCGACTCTGTCAATCACCACATCCTTATTGGCATACTCGACAGCCTTGGTTTCTCAAATGTTTGCCTCGCCTGGTTTACCAACTACTTCTCTGATAGAGTTCAGTGTGTCAAATCGGAGGGCCTGTTGTCCGGACCTCTGGCATTCTCTATGGGGGTGCCACAGGGTTCAATCCTCGGGCCGACTCTCTTCTCTGTATACATCGATGATGTTGCTCTTGCTGCTGGTGATTCTCTGATACACCTCTACGCAGACGACACCATTCTGTATACTTCTGGCTACTCTTTGGACACTGTGTTAACTAACCTCCAGACGAGCTTCAATGCCATACAACTTTCCTTCCGTGGCCTCCAACTGCTCTTAAACGCAAGTTAAACTAAATGCACGCTATTCAACCGATCACTGCCCGCACCTGCTCGCCCGTCCAGCATCACTACTCTGGGCGGCTCTGACTTAGAATACGTGGACAACTATAAATACCTAGGTGACTGGTTAGACTGTAAACTCTACTTCCAGACTCACATTAAGCATCTCCAATCCAAAATTAAATCTAGAATCGGCTTCCTATATCGCAACAAAGCATCCTTCACTCATGCTGCCAAACATAACCTCGTAAAACTGACCATCCTACTGATCCTCGACTTCGGTGATGTCATCTATAAAATAGCCTCCAACACTCTACTCAACAAACTGGATGCAGTCTATCACAGTGCCATCCGTTTTGTCACCAAAGCCCCATACAGTACCCACCATTGCGACCTGTACACTCTCGTTGGTTGGGCTTTGCTTCATACTCGTCGCCAAACCCACTGGCTACAGGTTATCTACAAGTCTCTGCTAGGTA
The DNA here is from genome assembly GCF_029448725.1 of Salvelinus fontinalis. Lineage (NCBI taxonomy): Eukaryota > Metazoa > Chordata > Actinopteri > Salmoniformes > Salmonidae > Salvelinus > Salvelinus fontinalis. The sequence goes on from NC_074694.1 coordinate 25,517,261, forward strand.
AAGCCTCGCCTTATCTCAGCTCACTGGTCACCATAGCAGCACCCACTCGTAGCACGCGCTCCAGCAGGTATATCTCACTGGTCAACCCCAAAGCCAATTCCTCCTTTGGTCGCCTTTCCTTCCAGTTCTCTGCTGCCAATGACTGGAACGAACTGCAAAAATCTCTGAAGCTGGAAACACTTATCTCCCTCACTAGCTTTAAGCATCAGCTGTCAGAGCAGCTTACCGATCATTGCACCTGTACATAGCCCATCTGTAAATAGCACTACCTCATCCCCATATTGTTATTTATTTTTTTGCTCCTTTGCACCCAAGTATCTCTACTTGCACATTCATCTTCTGCACATCTATTACTCCAGTGTTTAACTCCCTCCACCTACCCAAGGACGTCAGAGTACAAACATTTGTTAACCACCTAACTGAGGAACTCAATTTAACCTTGTGCAATACCTTAGATGCAGTTGCACCCTTAAAAACAAAGAACTTTTGTCATAAGAAACTAGCTCCCAGGGCCTCCCGGGTGGCGCAGTGGTCTAGGTCTAGGGCACTGCATCGCAGTGCTAACTGCGCCACCAGAGTCTCTGGGTTCGCGCCCAGGCTCTGTCGCAGCCGGCCGCAACCGGGAGGTCCGTGGGGCGACGCAAAATTGGGATAGCGTCGTCCGGGTTAGGATGGGTTTGGCCGGTGGGGATATCCTTGTCTCATCGCGCTCCAGCGACTCCTGTGGCGGGCCGGGCGCAGTGCGCGCTAACCAAGGGGGCCAGGTGCACGGTGTTTCCTCCGACACATTGGTGCGGCTGGCTTCCGGGTTGGAGGCGCGCTGTGTTAAAGAAGCAGTGCGGCTAGGTTGGGTTGTGCTTCGGAGGACACATGGCTTTCGACCTTCGTCTCTCCCGAGCCCGTACGGGAGTTGTAGCGATGAGACAAGATAGTAATTACTAGCGATTGGATACCACGAAAATTGGGGAGAAAAGGGGGTAAAATTTATTTAAAAAAAAAAAAAAAAAAAAAAAAGATACTAGCTCCCTGGTATACAGAAAATACCCGAGCTCTGAAGCAAGCTTCCAGAAAATTGGAACGGAAATGGCGCTACACCAAACTGGAAGTCTTCCGACTAACTTGGAAAGACAGTGCCGTGCAGTATCGAAGAGCCCTCACTGCTGCTCGATCATCCTATTTTTCCAACTTAACTGAGGAAAATAAGAACAATCCAAAATTTATTTTTGATACTGTCGAAAAGCTAACTAAAAAGCAGCATTCCCCAAGAGAGGATGGCTTTCACTTCAGCAGTGATAAATTCATGAACTTCTTTGAGGAAAAGATCATGATCATTAGAAAGCAAATTATGGACTCCTCTTTAAATCTGTGTATTCCTCCAAAGCTCAGTTGTTCTGAGTCTGCAACAACTCTGTCAGGACCTAGGATCAAGGGAGAGACTCAAGTTTTTTAGTACTATATCTCTTGACACATTGATGAAAATAATCATGGCCTCTAAACCTTCAAGCTGCATACTGGATCCTATTCCTACTAAACTACTGAAAGAGCTGCTTCCTGTGCTTGGCCCTCCTATGTTGAACATAATAAACGTCTCTCTATCCACCGGATGTGTACCAAACTCACTAAAAGTGGCAGTAATAAAGCCTCTCTTGAAAAAGCCAAACCTTGACCCAGACAATATTTAAAAAACTATCGGCCTATATCGAATCTCCCATTCCTCTCCCCAAAAAAATTCAAAGCTGTGGCGCAGCAACTCACTGCCTTCCTGAAGACAAACAATGTATATGAAACGCTTCAGTCTGGGTTTAGACCCTATCATAGCACTGAGACTGCACTTGTGAAGGTGGTAAATTACCTTTTAATGTCGTCAGACCTAGGCTCTGCATCTGTGTTCCTAGACTTTAGTGCTGCTTTTGATACCATCGATTACCACATTCTTTTGGAGAGATTGGAAACCCAAATTGGTCCACATGGACAAGTTCTGGCCTGGTTTAGATCTTATCTGTCGGAAAGATATCAGTTTGTCTCTGTGGATGGTTTGTCCTCTGACAAATCAACTGTAAATTTCGGTGTTCCTCAAGGCTCCGTTTTAGGACCACTATTGTTTTCACTATATATTTTACCTCTTGGTGATGTCATTCGAAAACATAATGTTAACTTTCACTGCTATGTGGACAACACACAGCTGTACATTTCGATGGAACATGGTGAAGCCCCAAAATTTCCCTGCCTGGAACCCTGTGTTTCAGAGATAAGGAAGTGGATGGCGGCAAATGTACTTTTAAACTCGAACAAAACAGAGATGCTAGTTCTATGTCCCAAGAAACAAACAGATCTTCTGTTGAATCTGACAATTAATCTTGATGGTTGTACAGTCGTCTCAAATAAAACTGTGAAGGACCTCGCCGTTACTCTGGACCCTGATGTCTCTTTTGACGAACATATCAAGACTGTTTTAAGGACAGTTTTTTTCCATCTACGTAACATTGCAAAAATCAGAAACTTTCTGTCCAAAAATTATGCTGAAAAATGTATCCATGCTTTTGTCACTTCTAGGTTAGTCTACAGCAATGCTCTACTTTCCGACTACCCGGTAAAGCACTAAATAAACTTCAGTTAGTGCTTAACACGGCTGCTAGAATCTTGACTAGAACCAACAATGTGATAATTTTACTCCAGTGCTAGCCTCTCTACACTAGCTTCCTGTAAGGAAAGGGCTGATTTCAAGGTTTTACTGATAACCTACAAAGCATTACATGGGCTTGCTTCTAACTATCTTTCCGATTTGGTCCTGGTGGACCACATACCTACACGTACGCTATGGTCACAAGATGCAGGCCTCCTTACTGTCCCTAGAATTTCTAGCAAACAGTTGGAGGCAGGGCTTTCTTCAATAAAGCTCTATTTTTATGGAATGGTCTGCCTACCATGTGAGAGACGCATACTCGGTCTCAACCTTTAAGTCTTTATTGAAGACTCATCTCTTCTGTAGGTCCAATGATTGAGTGTAGTCTGGCCCAGGAGTGTGAAGTTGAACGGAAAGGCACTGGAGCAACGAACTGCCCTTGCTGTCTCTGCCTGGATGGTTCCCCTCTCTCCACTGGGATTCTCTGCCTCTAACCCTATTACGGGGTGCTCTTCCATGCCATCCCTAGGAGGGGTACATCACTTGAGTGGGTTGCGTCACTGACATGATCATCCTGTCTGGGTTGGCACCCCCCCTTGGTTTGTGCCGTGGGGGAGATATTCGTGGACTATACTTGGCCTTGTCTCAGGATGGTAAGTTGGTGGTTGAAGATATATCTCTAGTGGTGTGGGAGCTGTGCTTTGGCAAAGTGGGTGGGGTTATATCCTGCCTGTTTTGCCCTGTCCGGGGGTATCGTCGGACGGGGCCACAGTGTCTCCCGACCCCTCCTGTCTCAGCCTCCAGTATTTATGCTGAAATAGTTTGTGTCGGGGGACTAGGGTCAGTCTGTTATATTTGGAGTATTTCTCATGTCTATCCGGTGTCCTGTGTGAATTTAACTATGCTCTCTCTAATTCTCTCTCTCTTTTTCTGTCTTTCTTTCTTTCTCTTTCTTTCTTTCTCTCTCTCTCAGAGGACCTGAGCCCTAGGGCCATGCCTCAGGACTACCTGGCCTGATGACTCCTTGCTGTCCCCAGTCCACCTGGCCGTGCTGCTGCTCTAGTTTCAACTGTTCTGCCTGCGGCTATGGAACCCTGACCAGTTCACCGGACGTGCAACCTGTCCCAGACCTGCTGTTTTCAACTCCCTAGAGACAGCAGGAGCGGTATTGATACTCTGAATGATCGGCTATGAAAAGCCAACTGACATTTACTCCTGAAGTGCTGACCTGTTGCACCCTCTACAACCACTGTGATTATTATTATTTGACCCTGCTGGTCATCTATGAACATTTGAACATCTTGGCCATGTTCTGTTGTAATCTCCATCTGGCACAGCCAGAAGAGGACTGGCCACCCCTCATAGCCTGGTTCCGCTCTAGGTTTCTTCCTAGGTTCTGACCTTTCTAGGGAGTTTTTCCTAGCCACCGTGCTTCTACACCTGCAATGCTTGATATTTGGGGGTTTTAGGCTGAGTTTCTGTACCGAACTTTGTGACATCAGCTGATGTAAGATGGGCTTTATAAATACATTTGATTGAAATTTGATTGAATTGCTAAATTGTAATTATTTTGCCACTATGGCCTATTTATTGCCATACCTCACTAATCTTACTACATTTGCACACACTGTATATAGACTTCTCTATTGTGTTATTGACTGTATGTTTGTTTATCCCATGTGTAACTCTGTGTTGTTTGTGCCGCACTGCTTTGCTCTATCTTGGCCAGGTCGCAGTGGTAAATGAGAATTTGCTCTCAACTGGCCTACCTGGTTAAATAAAGGTGAAATATATTTTTATTTTATTTACAAAATCTAATGTGTTATATTCTCCTACATTAGGTTCACATTTCTACAAACTTCAAAGTTAGGATTGCTTTCAAATAGTATCAATAATATGCATATCCTTGCTTCAAGTCCTGAGCTACAGGCAGTTAGATTTGGGTATGTCATTTTAGGCGGAAATTGAGATGGAGGTTCCGATCATCAAGAGATTTTAACCTCCCCTACACCCACTCTTGTTGACTTATTGGCTGTTCGAAGGCCAGCTACTACTACAGCCTTAACAGTGTGGTAAAGTACTTAAGTAAAAATACTTTAAAGTACTACTTAAGTAGTTTTTGGGGGATCTGTACTTTACTTGACTATTTACAGTTGAAGTCGGAAGTTTACATACACCTTAGCCAAATACATTTGAACTCTGTTTTTCACAATTCCTGACATTTAATCCCAGTACAAATTCCCTGTTTTAGGTCAGTTAGGATCACCACTTTATTTTAAGAATGTGAAATGTCAGAATAATAGTAGAGAGAATGATTTATTTCAGTTTTTCTTTCTTTCATCACATTCCCACTTGGTCAGAAGTTTACATACACTCAATTCGTATTTGGTAGCATTGCCTTTAATTGTTTAACTTGGGTCAAACGTTTCAGGTAGCCTTCCACAAGCTTCCCCAATAAGTTGGGGGAATTTTGGCCCATTCCTCCTGACAGAGCTGGTGTAACTGAGTCAGGTTTGTCGGCCTCCTTGCTTGCAGACGCTTTTTCAGTTCTGCCCACAAATGTTCTATATGGTTGAGGTCAGGGCTTTGTGATGGCCACAACAATACCTTGACTTTGTTGTCCTTAAGCCATTTTGCCACAACTTTGGAGGTATGCTTGGGGTCATTGTCCATTTATTAAGACCCATTTGCGACCAAGCTTTAACTTCCTGACTGATGTCTTGAGATGTTGCTTCAATATATCTACATAATTTTCCCTCCTCATGATGCCATCTATTTTGTGAAGCGCACCAGTCCCTCCTGCAGCAAAGCACCCCCACAACATGATGCTGCCACCCCCGTGCTTCACAGTTGGGATGGTGTTCTCTCCCCCTTTTTCCTCTAAACATAACGATGGTCATTACTTTTATTTTTGTTTCATCAGACCAGAGGACATTTCTCCAAAAAGTATGATCTTTGTCCCCATGTGCAGTTGCAAACCGTAGTCTGGCTTTTTTTATGGCGGTTTTGGAGCATTGGCTTCTTCCTTGCTGAGTGGTCTTTCAGGTTATGTCGATATTGGACTCGTTTTACTTTGGATATAGATACTTTTGTACCGGTTTCCTTCAGCATCTTCACAAGGTTGTTTGCCCTTGTTCTGGGATTGATTCACACTTTTCGCACCAAAGTACGTTCATCTCTAGGAGACAGAACGCGTCTCCTTATTGAGCGGTATGACAGCTGCATGGTCCCATGGTGTTTATACTTGCGTACTCTTGTTTGTACAGATGAACGTGGTACCTTCAGGCATTTGGAAATTGCTCCAAAGCATGAACCAGACTTGTGGAGGTCCACAATTTTGTTCTGAGATCTTTGCTGATTTCTTTTTATTTTCCCATGATGTCAAGCAAAGAGGCACTGAGTTTGAAGGTAGGCCTTGAAATACCTCCACAGGTACACGTCCAATTGACTCAAATGATGACAATTAGCCAATCAGAAGCTTCTAAAGCCATGACATCATTTTCTGGAATTTTCCAAGCTGTTTAAAGGCACAGTCACTTTAGTGTATATAAACTTCTGACCCACTGGAATTGTGATACAGTGAATTATAGGTGAAATAATCTGTCTGTAAACAATTGTTGGAAAAATTACTTGTGTCATGCAGGAAATAGATGTCCTAACTGATTTGCCAAAACTATAGGCTGTTAACAGGAAATGTGTGGAGTGGTTTGTAAAACAAGTGTTAATGACTCCAACCTAAGTGTATGTAAACTTCCAACTTTAACTGTATATTTTTGCCAACATTTACTTTTATTTCACTACATTCTTTCAATTTTTTTTAGAGAAAATGGTGCCGTCTGGTTTGCTTAATATAAGGAATTTGAAATGATTTATACTCTGACTTTGATACCTAATGTCACGGATCCCTCTGGAACTTTTCATTGCGCACACCTGGCCCCTATTTCCACTGATTGTATTTGTATATATGTGCACTTTGTTCACCATGGTGCTGTCGATTATTGTTACAATGTCCGTTGGTGCGTGTGAGTACCTGTGCTGTGTGTTTTGGGCTTTCGTGCCATTGTGGATTTCACAGATGATTACGGGTCTCGTTCCGTGTCATTGTGGATTTCACAGATGATTACGGGTCTCGTTCCGTGTCATTGTGGATTTCACAGATGATTACGGGTCTCGTTCCGTGCCATTGTGGATTTCACAGATGATTACGGGTCTCGTTCCGTGTCATTGTGGATTTCACAGATGATTACGGGTCTCGTTCCGTGTCATTGTGGATTTCACAGATGATTACGTTTCTCGTTCCGTGTCATTGTGGATTTCACAGATGATTACGGGTCTCGTTCCGTGTCATTGTGGATTTCACAGATGATTACGGGTCTCGTTCCGTGCCACTGTGGATTTCACAGATGATTACGGGTCTCGTTCCGTGCCATTGTGGATTTCACAGATGATTACGGGTCTCGTTCCGTGTCATTGTGGATTTCACAGATGATTACGGGTCTCGTTCCGTGTCATTGTGGATTTCACAGATGATTACGTTTCTCGTTCCGTGTCATTGTGGATTTCACAGATGATTACGGGTCTCGTTCCGTGTCATTGTGGATTTCACAGATGATTACGGGTCTCGTTCCGTGTCATTGTGGATTTCACAGATGATTACGGGTCTCGTTCCGTGTCATTGTGGATTTCACAGATGATTACGGGTCTCGTTCCGTGTCATTGTGGATTTCACAGATGATTACGGGTCTCGTTCCGTGTCATTGTGGATTTCACAGATGATTACGGGTCTCGTTCCGTGTCATTGTGGATTTCACAGATGATTACGGGTCTCGTTCCGTACCATTGTGGATTTCACAGATGATTACGGGTCTCGTTCCGTGTCATTGTGGATTTCACAGATGATTACGGGTCTCGTTCCGTGTCATTGTGGATTTCACAGATGATTACGGGTCTCGTTCCGTGTCATTGTGGATTTCACAGATGATTACGGGTCTCGTTCCGTGTCATTGTGGATTTCACAGATGATTACGGGTCTCGTTCCGTGTCATTGTGGATTTCACAGATGATTACGGGTCTCGTTCCGTACCATTGTGGATTTCACAGATGATTACGGGTCTCGTTCCGTACCATTGTGGATTTCACAGATGATTACGGGTCTCGTTCCGTACCATTGTGGATTTCACAGATGATTACGGGTCTCGTTCCGTGTCATTGTGGATTTCACAGATGATTACGGGTCTCGTTCCGTGTCATTGTGGATTTCACAGATGATTACGGGTCTCGTTCCGTGCCATTGTGGATTTCACAGATGATTACGGGTCTCGTTCCGTGTCATTGTGGATTTCACAGATGATTACGGGTCTCGTTCCGTACCATTGTGGATTTCACAGATGATTACGGGTCTCGTTCCGTACCATTGTGGATTTCACAGATGATTACGGGTCTCGTTCCGTGTCATTGTGGATTTCACAGATGATTACGGGTCTCGTTCCGTGTCATTGTGGATTTCACAGATGATTACGGGTCTCGTTCCGTACCATTGTGGATTTCACAGATGATTACGGGTCTCGTTCCGTGTCATTGTGGATTTCACAGATGATTACGGGTCTCGTTCCGTGTCATTGTGGATTTCACAGATGATTACGGGTCTCGTTCCGTGTCATTGTGGATTTCACAGATGATTACGGGTCTCGTTCCGTGTCATTGTGGATTTCACAGATGATTACGGGTCTCGTTCCGTGTCATTGTGGATTTCACAGATGATTACGGGTCTCGTTCCGTGTCATTGTGGATTTCACAGATGATTACGGGTCTCGTTCCGTACCATTGTGGATTTCACAGATGATTACGGGTCTCGTTCCGTACCATTGTGGATTTCACAGATGATTACGGGTCTCGTTCCGTGTCATTGTGGATTTCACAGATGATTACGGGTCTCGTTCCGTGTCATTGTGGATTTCACAGATGATTACGGGTCTCGTTCCGTGCCATTGTGGATTTCACAGATGATTACGGGTCTCGTTCCGTGTCATTGTGGATTTCACAGATGATTACGGGTCTCGTTCCGTGCCATTGTGGATTTCACAGATGATTACGGGTCTCGTTCCGTGTCATTGTGGATTTCACAGATGATTACGGGTCTCGTTCCGTACCATTGTGCATTTCACAGATGATTACGTGTCTCGTTCCGTACCATTGTGGATTTCACAGATGATTACGGGTCTCGTTCCGTGTCATTGTGGATTTCACAGATGATTACGGGTCTCGTTCCGTGTCATTGTGGATTTCACAGATGATTACGGGTCTCGTTCCGTACCATTGTGGATTTCACAGATGATTACGGGTCTCGTTCCGTGTCATTGTGGATTTCACAGATGATTACGGGTCTCGTTCCGTGTCATTGTGGATTTCACAGATGATTACGGGTCTCGTTCCGTGTCATTGTGGATTTCACAGATGATTACGGGTCTCGTTCCGTGTCATTGTGGATTTCACAGATGATTACGGGTCTCGTTCCGTGTCATTGTGGATTTCACAGATGATTACGGGTCTCGTTCCGTGTCATTGTGGATTTCACAGATGATTACGGGTCTCGTTCCGTACCATTGTGGATTTCACAGATGATTACGGGTCTCGTTCCGTACCATTGTGGATTTCACAGATGATTACGGGTCTCGTTCCGTGTCATTGTGGATTTCACAGATGATTACGGGTCTCGTTCCGTGTCATTGTGGATTTCACAGATGATTACGGGTCTCGTTCCGTGCCATTGTGGATTTCACAGATGATTACGGGTCTCGTTCCGTGTCATTGTGGATTTCACAGATGATTACGGGTCTCGTTCCGTGCCATTGTGGATTTCACAGATGATTACGGGTCTCGTTCCGTGTCATTGTGGATTTCACAGATGATTACGGGTCTCGTTCCGTACCATTGTGGATTTCACAGATGATTACGGGTCTCGTTCCGTACCATTGTGGATTTCACAGATGATTACGGGTCTCGTTCCGTGTCATTGTGGATTTCACAGATGATTACGGGTCTCGTTCCGTGTCATTGTGGATTTCACAGATGATTACGGGTCTCGTTCCGTACCATTGTGGATTTCACAGATGATTACGGGTCTCGTTCCGTGTCATTGTGGATTTCACAGATGATTACGGGTCTCGTTCCGTACCATTGTGGATTTCACAGATGATTACAGGTCTCGTTCCGTGTCATTGTGGATTTCACAGATGATTACGGGTCTCGTTCCGTGCCATTGTGCGCCTGTGTTATTTATTCGAGGTACTCCTCGCTCTTTTGTTTTGGGTTTCTACTCTTTGTTTTGTAGAGTTTTTATTTGGTCTTCGTAACCGTGCCTTTACACGGCACGCAGTAATTTGGGCTAAATAAAAAAAACTATTCTGTGTTCCTGCGCCTGTCTCCCAAATCTCTTCATACCAATGTTACACATAAGTACATTTTAGCAATTCCATTTACTTTTGATACTTAAGTATATTTAAAACCAAATTTCACTTTTATTTGAGTAATTTTCTATTAAGGCATCTTTACTTTTACTCAAGTATGACAATTGAGTACTTTTTCCACCACTGCAGCCTTGCTACAGGTGAGGAGTGAGACTGCATACAGAGAGTGAGCAGAGAAAAGAAAAAGAAAGAGAAGGCCTGTGTTCAGATGTGTGCATATACAATTGCTTTTGTACCAGGTTAAATAATCTGAACATTGATATATTTTTCAAAATAAAAAATTGTAGATACGGGGGCCTTTTTTAGATAATAATCTTAATTGCCACTTAGCGGGGAGCGAGCATGGGTTTGCGGATGGAGCGATACGGAGCGGAGGGAAAGAGACATGGAGGGATCATTATGCTGTTGAGGAGGTTTGGATGGGAGGCCCATTATCCGAAGGCTCTCCGTCTCTTTGTCTGTCTGTCTGGTTACATTTTCATGATCTCTGGAGTAGGTGAGGACAGTTAGCCCCCATAGGCTTATTACACCATGCATCTGTTTTATCTACTGCTTTACACTTTGTGAAGCCTTGATGTCAATTAAAAGGATCACCCAATAAAGTTTCATTTCTGAACCTATTTCCCTAACACTTTAGATGCTCTACAGACTATCAGTAACATTTCAACTAACTATCTACTAACCCTAATCTTAACTCTTATTCTAAACCTTAACCCTAAGCATAACCTTAGCAAGCAGTTGCTTATCAACAGATAGTTAGGTGGTAGTATGACCATCTCTAGAGCATCTACACATGGACAATCTGAACAATCCAGACAAAGTGTGAACCCTATTTCTTCTTTAACATATCATTGCATGTATTTTTCTCTCTCTCTGTCTCTCTCCACTCTCTCTCTCTATGCCTTGTGGTGTTGTTGCCAGTATGTATTGATGCCATTATTGAGTGATGGTAGTGCAGCCAGCTCACGGTGGAGCTCACCTGCCAGGTGTCCTGTGGTGTCAGCCTGGCTATGTGTGTGTGTGTTAGTGTCTGTGTGTGTTCTACTCTCTTAAACACAACTATGACTGAGCTAGAGAGGGAGAAAGGGAGGGCGGAGGATGGAGTAAGGGAAGGAGGTAGTGAGGGAGTGAGGGAACAGGAGAAAGACAGAGGGAAAGAAAAGGGGGGAGAGAGAAAGGGAAAAGAAAGAGAAGATGTGTAGCCCATGGACCTGAGAACATCAATCTGCAGTACATGCAAACGTCCATCTGTATGATTTGTCATGTGTGTGTTTTGCCTTCCCACCCTGTCCCTGTCTGTTGTGTACTCGTCCCTGAGTGTTGACACGACGCTATAGAAGAGGCCATTCCAATAATAGTGCAGCTAAGTGGCAGGCAGTTCCACACTCACACTACTGCTGGGAACTGCCAGGGACCTCACCATATTATCACGATACTTAGGTGCCGATACGCTATGTATTACAATTCTCAGGATTCTCAGGATTCTACATGCATTATGATTCTATGTGATTGTATTGCGATTGTTCCAAACATATTGCTCACTATGGGTCTGCTGCAGAGAGACAAGAGAAAATTAGTTTTGATCGTTCATGGAAATAAAAGTGCTGAAAACAAATTGTCTCCCTATTTAAAAAGAAGATGGAGAACAACTACGAAGGAAAATTATTGGAGTTTGGGTGATAACTAGCACAAAAATAATATTGTCAAGATGATACTATACAATATATTGTCAAAAAGAACATACATTTTTCCCACATCACTAACACATACAAGGACACACACACACACACACACACACACACACACACACACACACACACACACACACACACACACACACACACACACACACACACACACACACACACACACACACACACACACACACACACACACACACAAAGTACTTTACACCTGAACAGCCATGTCATTACTACACATCACAGGTAAGTGCCAGCTTCCTCTTACTGCATCTATCGGCCGTGTCATGATTGACAGCTCTATCACGCCATCTCATCCTGGGGGCTGTGTGTGTGTTTTTTTTTACAATTTTCCATAGGGCTATCAGCCCTGGCTATTACTGAAAACACATGTTTTCTCTCTGACCCCCCAGCGTATACCAAGTCATTAGGCTATGTGGCCTTCCATATTCCTATTCCATAAAAAGAAACTAAATACAAAGAAATGATATATTTTTCTCTGTACCACAGTAGAAGTCGTATGCATGGCTCGGGTCAAGCTGAATTGGACGGATGTTTAAGCAGATCTGCTAGAAACAGCAAGGGGTCTGGTGGGTAAAAGAGAGGAGACGGAGGGGTGAGAGAGAGGGAGGAGATGGAGGGTGAAAGGGAGGGAGTAGAGTGTAGGGAGGAAGAGGTGCACACAAGGCCTTTGTATCTGTAATTAGCTAATTAGGTGTTATTTCAGGGACAGGAGGTTCGTGGCACCTTAATTGGGGAGGACGGGCTTGTGGTAATGAATGGAGCGGAATTGGTTGAATGGTATCAAATAAATCCAACACATGGTTTCCAGGTGTTTGATGCCATTCCATTTGCTCCGTTCCGGGCATTATTATGAGCCGTCCTCCCCTCAGCAGCCTCCGCTGATTTCAGCTGCCATTTCTTATAACCGCTGTATGGAGGAGCTCACACAACCAGCTTGTCAGGAGTAGAAGGGGGAACAGAATGAGAGGAAGAAAAAATAATAGGAGGGGGAACAGGAAAAGAAGGAGGAAGAAAGGAATAACACTGACACTGGAAAAAGACACGGTGAGGCAGAAGAAGAGGAAGAATAAGAATGGGGTGGGGAAGAATGGAGGGAGTGCTATAGCACAGACACAGAAGACATCTCAAATGCTAAACTATTCATTTTTATTGGGATGTATTCTGTACTGCTCAGTAAGCTGCTAGCGCCAAAAGCCTTACTGGGTTAGTGTTATGTGATGAGGAATTTGGAGCACGCTATGCTGGCAGTAACTGGGCAGGGTCTATGCCCGGGCTGTGTGTGTGTGTACTCATGCAAGCGTGTCTTCGCACCTGTGTGTGTGTGTGTGCCCCCTCGTGTGTGCCCATGCTATGCCCAATGCCAGTTTCCTGTCGGAGTATGCCTGCACTCCCTGGGACGATAAGTCATGCTACTTGTAAGCAGGAGAGAGAGCAGGAGAGAGAGCAGGAGAGAGAGCTTAGCCACATGCCAACCTGTCGCCCACTGACTACTCTAATTATGTTTTTAGCACGTGGCCAATCATGGACCACTGCTCTCTTAAACACAGCTCTGACTGAGCAAGAGAGGGAGAAATTATTTGTCATGTGTGTGTTTTGCCTTCCCACCCTGTCCCTGTCTGTTGTGTACTCGTCCCTGAGTGTTGACACGACGCTATAGAAGAGGCCATTCCAATAATAGTGCAGCTAAGTGGCAGGCAGTTCCACACTCACGCTACTGCTGGGAACTGCCAGGGACCTCACCATATTATCACGATACTTAGGTGCCGATACGCTATGTATTACAATTCTCAGGATTCTCAGGATTCTACATGCATTATGATTCTATGTGATTGTATTGCGATTGTTCCAAACATATTGCTCACTATATATCTGCTGCAGAGAGACAAGAATCCTGAGAAAACTAGTTTTGACCAGTCATGGAAATAAAAGTGCTGAAAAGAAATTGTCTCCCTATTTAAAAATAAGATGGAGAACAACTACGAAAGAAAATTATCGGAGTTTTGGTGCTAATTAGCACAAAAATAATATTGCAAGACGATACTATACAATATATTGTCAAAAATAATATACATTTTTCCCACATCACTAACACATACAAGCACACACACACACAAGTACTTTACACCTGAACAGCCATGTCATTACTACACATCACAGGTAAGTGACAGCTTCCTCTTACTGCATCTATCGGCCGTGTCGTGACTGACAGCTCTATCACGCCCTCTCATCCTCCACACACACACACACACATCCACACACACACACACACACACACACACACACACACACACACACACACACACACACACACACACACACACACACACACACACACACACACACACACACACACACACACACACACACACACACACACACACACACACACATTCCCCCTTCTCCTTTGTCTTAATCACACCACAACCAGACACTCAGATAAGCTACATACCTATTTCAAGAAGTGGACACTCAATATACACACCTAACCGATATACTTCATACCCACATACTCACCACAGCATACGTGTTTTGCATAACAACTGCCTCCATGTCTTTCTATTTCCAGAAGCTGCACTCAAGTTCAAGAATGGAAAGGAGATTACATGTGGTATGAAAAAATACTGGAGACAACAACATAATTGTAAGTCCTGATTTAGCTGTCAGTGCTCAGCTCAGGGATGGTTTGTCTCGCCGACATGCTCCTGTGGCATTATGGCGTGGAATACGTTAGGCTTCAGCACGGGGAGGAGAGGAGATGGGTGAACTGCATGTGTAACGGTAAATTTTTTTATCTGCTTTGAAAAGAAGCCATCTTGACAAAAATAAGAAAACAACAATATACCTTCCTACCTGATCACCCTCTTACCTGATCACCTTCCTACCTGATCACCTACCTACCTGATCACCTTCCTACCTGATCACCCTCTTACCTGATCACCTTCCTACCTGATCACCTACCTACCTGATCACCTTCCTGCCTGATCACCCTCTTACCTGATCACCTTCCTACCTGATCACCTTCCTACCTGATCACCTTCCTACCTGATCATCCTCTTACCTGATCACCTTCCTACCTGATCACCTACCTACCTGATCACCTTCCTACCTGATCACCCTCTTACCTGATCACCTTCCTGCCTGATCACCTTCCTACCTGATCACCTTCCTACCTGATCACCTTCCTACCTGATCACCTTCCTACCTGATCACCTTCCTACCTGATCACCCACCTACCTGATCACCTTCCTACCTGATCACCTTCCTACCTGATCACACTCTTACCTGATCACCTTCCTACCTGATCACCCACCTACCTGATCACCTTCCTACCTGATCACCTTCCTACCTGATCACACTCTTACCTGATCACCTTCCTACCTGATCACCTACCTACCTGATCACCTTCCTACCTGATCACACTCTTACCTGATCACCTTCCTACCTGATCACCCTCTTACCTGATCACCTTCCTACCTGATCACCTTCCTACCTGATCACCCTCTTACCTGATCACCTTCCTACCTGATCACCTACCTACCTGATCACCTTCCTACCTGATCACCCTCTTACCTGATCACCTTCCTACCTGATCACCTACCTACCTGATCACCTTCCTGCCTGATCACCCTCTTACCTGATCACCTTCCTACCTGATCACCTTCCTACCTGATCACCTTCCTACCTGATCATCCTCTTACCTGATCACCTTCCTACCTGATCACCTACCTACCTGATCACCTTCCTACCTGATCACCCTCTTACCTGATCACCTTCCTGCCTGATCACCTTCCTACCTGATCACCTTCCTACCTGATCACCTTCCTACCTGATCACCTTCCTACCTGATCACCTTCCTACCTGATCACCCACCTACCTGATCACCTTCCTACCTGATCACCTTCCTACCTGATCACACTCTTACCTGATCACCTTCCTACCTGATCACCCACCTACCTGATCACCTTCCTACCTGATCACCTTCCTACCTGATCACACTCTTACCTGATCACCTTCCTACCTGATCACCTACCTACCTGATCACCTTCCTACCTGATCACACTCTTACCTGATCACCTTCCTACCTGATCACCCTCTTACCTGATCACCTTCCTACCTGATCACCTTCCTACCTGATCACCTTCCTACCTGATCACCCACCTACCTGATCACCTTCCTACCTGATCACCTTCCTACCTGATCACACTCTTACCTGATCACCTTCCTACCTGATCACCCACCTACCTGATCACCTTCCTACCTGATCACCTTCCTACCTGATCACACTCTTACCTGATCACCTTCCTACCTGATCACCTACCTACCTGATCACCCTCTTACCTGATCACCTTCCTACCTGATCACCTACCTACCTGATCACCTACCTACCTGATCACCTCCTACCTGATCACCCTCTTACCTGATCACCTTCCTACCTGATCACACTCTTACCTGATCACCTTCCTACCTGATCACCTTCCTACCTGATCACCTTCCTACCTGATCACCTTCCTACCTGATCACCTACCTACCTGAATACCTTCCTACCTGATCACCTACCTATCTGACCACCTACCTACCTGATCACCTTCCTACCTGATCACCTTCCTGTCTGATCACCTACCTACCTGATCACCTCCTACCTGATCACATTCCTACCCAATCACCTTCTTACCCGATCACCTTCCTGTCTGATCACCTTCCTACCTGATCACCCTCTTACCTGATCACCTTCCTACCTGATCACCTACCTACCTGATCACCTACCTACCTGATCACCCTCTTACCTGATCACCTTCCTACCTGATCACACTCTTACCTGATCACCTTCCTACCTGATCACCTTCCTACCTGATCACCTTCCTACCTGATCACCTACCTACCTGAATACCTTCCTACCTGATCACCTACCTACCTGATCACCTACCTACCTGATCACCTTCCTACCTGATCACCTTCCTGTCTGATCACCTACCTACCTGATCACCTCCTACCTGATCACATTCCTACCCGATCACCTTCTTACCCGATCACCTTCCTGTCTGATCACCTACCTACCTGATCACCTCCTTCCCGATTACCTTCCTACCCGATCACCTTCCTACGCTGTTTATTATCTATGCATAGATAATCACTTTACTTTACCCCTACCTACATGTACTGTACAGTATTACCTCAATTACCTCCACTAACCTGTACCCCCGCACATTGACTCGGTACCGGTACTCCCTGTATATAGCCGTGTTATTGTTATTTAATTGTGTTACTTTTTTTAACACTTTAGTTTATTTAATTTTTTAACAAATATTTTCTTACTTACTTCTGAAGAAAATCTGAATTGTTGGTTATGGGCTCGTGAGTAAGTATTTCACGGTAACGTCTACACCTGTTGTAACCTCATGAATTGGTGCCCTCTCACCCTTTCACTCTTCCTCATAACTTCTGCTTTTCTCTCCTCTCTTATTTTCTCGCTCTCCATGCACTTTTTTGCTCCTTCAGCCCCTATAGAGGAGTGTGTAGGTGTGTTTGTGTGTGTGTGTGACATTTGTTATCCCAGCCCATAACCATGGCTGGGGGTAAATAATTGGCCAGACTTCTTTCTGCCTTTCCCATTAACACCAGTGGCCATTCTCAGATACCCTCTCATTACCCAGCACCATCTCACATGCACACACATAGACACGCACGCACGCACCACATACACACACACACACACACACACACACACACACACACACACACACACACACACACACACACACACACACACACACACACACACACACACACACACACACACACACACACACACACACACACAACACACACAGGATCAACAAACACATACACAAGAATCAGTACAAGGGAAAATAAGAAAGAGCAACTGGGTAACTGGATGAAGGCAATGAAGGGACTTTCACAGCAGGACAGGAGGGAGGAAGTAACCATATATTCCAACTATATGTTCTGGTTCCACTATTTACCCGAGAGACATATACAGGAGGTTGGTGGCACCTTAATTGGGGAGGACGGGCTCGTGTTAATGACTGGAGCGGACTCTGTGGAATGGTATCAAATACATCAAACACATGGCTTCCATGTTTTTGATGACATTCCATTTGCTCCGTTCCAGACATTATTTTGAGCTGTCCTCCACTCAGCAGCCTCCACTGATAGGTTTGTGTCCAAATAGCACCCTATTCCCTTTACAGTACACTTCTTTTAACCAGAGTCCATAAGGCTGTTGTAACATCCCCTTTCCCTATGGCGCCCCCTATCCTTAGTCCTCCTACATGGCACCACAGTGTGACTACACTACATTCCTGATGAGTCAGCAGCAGCACTAAATGGACACTGTGGTAATGAATGTTCACAGGGGGCAATGGGCTTTTTTTTATTGGTCCTACAAACACCTGCTTTATGACGCTGCAAAAACATCCCCAGCTGGCCAATCCGGGGCCATCCATCAACACCCTTCGTTCTGTCTCAAGGCAGAACAGGTCCTCATCGCTCATGTGATGTAAGTTTGTACCCATAATTTACCTAACAGACTCCCCCCTTCAGTCTCTGAATTTTGCCTACCCATTGGGCACAATACAGCAGCCCAAGGAGTGTAACATTAGTGTGTAGAAGGGGTGATATGTAGAGGTGATTTAGGGCTGCACCCATCCTTTACCTTCAATCTTCACCCTTCTGTCTCTGAATGGTTCATTACAGTAGGCCTATGTAGGACTTATTAACAGCAGCTCCAAGGGCTGTACAATTAGTGTGTAGGAGGGGTGATGCTAAGGTCATTGTAAGAACCACCTCCTGTTGGGTTATGGAATGGAACAATTACCAAACATTGACCTCTGGCATTAAAGGGAGTGGTTGGTGTTGTCTATCATAATGACTGAAGGGAGGAAGGATGGAGAGCTGGAGGGGGAGAGAGAGAGAGAGAGCAAGAGAGAGACCGACATACAGCCAGCAAGACAGACAGACAGACAGAAATATAGAGACAGACAGACAGACACAGAAAGACAGACAGACATAGAGAGCGATAGATCGAGAGGGACAGACACTGACTCCTTCCTGCCTGTCCTAATTGTTGCTCTCTTGCGCTGCTGTCATACCTGAAGGTCACAGCCATCCCTCAACCTGTCACACCCGTCACCACTGTGTCACAACTGTGTCAACAATGAGCGCATCATGACAAGACACAACACTGCTTGACATGCAACACACACACATGGACACACTCGCAATGCACGCACAAACGGACACACGTGCACACACATGCATGCATGCACGTGCACGCACACCACCATTCAGGTTTATTCAGGTTAGATGTATAAAATCCAACTGTCCAATATTTTTGAACACTGCTGTGTGGACGTATACATGACGCTGATAAGCCTTTAAGTGCCCACAGGGAGTTGAGAGCCTGAATGCAAAGCAGGCTAGAGAGCAGCAGAATAGCTTTTATTCTACAATTACCATGGTCACCCTGTTTCTGTTCCTTCTTACCTGCTGCTTTCTCATAAAGAAAAGTTGAGAAAAAGATCGGAGCCAAATGGGCTCCTGTGATGCATTGTCCTGGCAACAAGAATGCTGTCATTGTGGAAAGGGCAGAATGGCCTTTGCCAAGCCGAGGCTGAGACAGAGCGGGAGCGGGCCCATGACACAAAAGCCCCAGTACCTGCCATTTGGGTCACAGGCAGGGGTCACA
This sequence comes from Salvelinus fontinalis, assembly GCF_029448725.1. Lineage (NCBI taxonomy): Eukaryota > Metazoa > Chordata > Actinopteri > Salmoniformes > Salmonidae > Salvelinus > Salvelinus fontinalis. The sequence continues at coordinate 25,536,779 of NC_074694.1, forward strand.
GTCTGCCCCACTCATTTCCGCTCACCCCCTCTCCCTCCTACTCTATCTTTCTCCAAATAATTTCTTTGCCCACTTAGGAAAGCGAACAAGCAGTACCATCTGAGGCACCGGAGTCAAAGGATGGAAAATGAATTACCGTTTGAAGTCATGTGGTGCTCAGAGAGAGAGAGAGAGAGAGAAAGCGCAGGGGAGAGAGAAGGAGAAATAAAGAGAGAGGGAGGGTGAGAGAGAAAACAGAGAAAAGGGAAGCATTTTTTTTCTACTCCCTTCATTTCTCAGCGAAGATGTGATGTGATAATTATTACTTAAAATGTTTATGTGGTGCTGACTCAAAACTAAATGACAAGTCACATCAACTCATTAAAAATGTTTATGTGGTGCTGACTCAAAACTAAATGACAAGTCACATCAACTCATTAAAAATGTGTATGTGGTGCTGACTCAAAACTAAATGACAAGTCACATCAACTCATTAAAAAAAATCATGATAACAAATTAACATTTACATTTAAGTCATTTAGCAGACGCTCTTATCCAGAGCGACTTACAAATTGGAAAGTTCATACATATTCAACCTGGTCCCCCCGTGGGGAATGAACCCACAACCCTGGCGTTGCAAGCGCCATGCTCTACCAACTGAGCCACACGGGACCACACGGGACCAAAATTAACTTTTTCCTAGCATGCTCTACTGCAGGTATATTATTGGGGAATTGTTTTTAATATCTATGTTTTTCCATGTACATTGAGTGACTGATTGATTCATCTTGTGCTACATTTTTCTAAACTAATCCAATCCTTTAGTTAGATTTCAATAGGAATTAAACATCACTTTGCAAGCCAGCATAATGTGACCTGCAGGTATGGTTTGCAAGATTCTGGAACATTTCCCAGGTTTTCCAGGAGTCTTCCAACCGGGATTTGCAAAGTCACATCAACAAGGATTTTTGGAAAATCTGTGAATTTGGGGAAAGTTACTGGAACTTTTCTAGGCCTCAAAATATGGCCTTATGAGATACAGTGGGGAAAAAAAGTATTTAATCAGCCACCAAGTGTGCAAGTTCTCCCACTTAAAAAGATGAGAGAGGCCTGTAATGTTCATCATAGGTACACTTCAACTATGACAGACAAAATGAGAAAAAAAAATCCAGAAAATCACATTGTAGGATTTTTTATACATTTATTTGCAAATTATGGTGGAAAATAAGTATTAGGTCACCTACAAACAAGCAAGATTTCTGGCTCTCACAGACCTGTAACTTCTTCTTTAAGAGGCTCCTCTGTCCTCCACTCGTTACCTGTATTAATGGCACCTGTTTGAACTTGTTATCAGTATAAAAGACACCTGTCCACAACCTCAAACAGTCACACTCCAAACTCCCCTATGGCCAACACCAAAGAGCTGTCAAAGGACACCAGAAACAAAATTGTAGACCTGCACCAGGCTGGGAAGACTGAATCTGCAATAGGTAAGCAGCTTGGTTTGAAGAAATCAACTGTGGGAGCAATTATTAGGAAATGGAAGACATACAAGAGCACTGATAATGTCCTTCGATCTAGGGCTCCACGCAAGATCTCACCCCGTGGGGTCAAAATGATCACAAGAACGGTGAGCAAAAATCCCAGAACCACACGGGGGGACCTAGTGAATGACCTGCAGAGAGCTGGGACCAAAGTAACAAAGCCTACCATCAGCAAGGGCATTGAAGATGAAACGTGGCTGGGTCTTTCAGCATGACAATGATCCCAAACACACCGCCCGGGCAACGAAGGAGTGGCTTCGTAAGAAGCATTTCAAGGTCCTGGAGTGGCCTAGCCAGTCTCCAGATCTCAACCCCATAGAAAATCTTTGGAGGGAGTTGAAAGTCCATGTTAACCAGCAACAGCCCCAAAACATCACTGCTCTAGAGGAGATCTGCATGGAGGAATGGGCCAAAATACCAGCAACAGTGTGTGAAAACCTTGTGAAGACTTACAGAAAACGTTTGACCTCTGTCATTGCCAACAAAGGGTATATAACAAAGTATTGAGATAAACTTTTGTTATTGACCAAATACTTATTTTCCACCATAATTTGCAAATAAATTCATTAAAAATCCTACAATGTGATTTTCTTGATTTTTTTTCTCATTTTGTCTGTCATAGTTGAAGTGTACCTATGATGAAAATTACAGGCCTCTCCCATCTTTTTAAGTGGGAGAACTTGCACAATTGGTGGCTGACTAAATACTTTTTTGCCCCACTGTATGTAATGTCATAAAGAGCTTAATTAGAATGACACACTGCACATAGAACGTCACTTGGTGAAGGCCACAAGACTGAAAAGGAATGAATTAAACAACCGCCACTGTCACTAACAAAGACAATCATGGGTGGTTACTTTACAATTAACTTGAAAAGCCAAACCACACTGGGAAATTATACTGGAGGCGTGGCTTAGTAGTACTCAAAATGTTTAAGCTGATGCAACTCAAATGCTGACCCCTACAGGGTCACAGTGACTATCGGTTTGAGTAATGACTACAACATCCCTTTATGTAACTGTACTCAGATATATTAAGTGCATAGTTATCTCAAAAGTAAGTAATGACAACACATTGGGGTTGACAGTGTTGTGATAGGACGGAGACAGACGTGGTGTCTAGGAGAACAGTATTAGGACAGTGTTGTGATAGGATGTAGACAGAGGAGGTGTCTAGGAGAACAGTAGTAGGACAGTGTTGTGATAGGACGGAGACAGATGTGGTGTCTAGGAGAACAGTATTAGGACAGTGTTGTGATAGGACGGAGACAGAGGAGGTGTCTAGGAGAACAGTAGTAGGACAGTGTTGTGATAGGACGGAGACAGTTGTGGTAAGATGTGTAGGGGACTGCTCAGCCTACCTCAACAGAGCTAGAGAAACATACTTTACACTAATAAAAGGGAGGACGGGGAGGAGGCAGGCAATTTTAGAGCCAATTTATGGTGTAGAGAGTACAGTTATCTTCTCTAACTACCTTGGAGAAATATCTCATTTCACCTTGTAAACACCAGGCTGATATACTACAGAATCATTGAACCTTAAAAACTACACTACCCATGAAGTTCAAACAGTCATGCTGGAGATTGAAGGACAGAAGTCATGTTGCTCTATGTGTCCTGGGATATACACTGACTGTACAAAATATTAAGAACACGTGCTCGTTCCATGACATGGACTGACCAGGTGAATCCAGGTGAAAACTATGATCCCTTATTGACGTCACGTGTTAAATCCACTTTAATCAGTGTAAATGAAGGGGAGGAGACAGGTTAAAGAAGGATTTTTAAGCCTTGAGACAATTGAGTCATGGATTATGTGCCATTCAGAAGGTGAATGGTTAAGACAAAATATTTAAGTGCCTTTGAACGGGTTATGGTAGTAGGTGCCAGGCAAACCGGTTTGTGTCAATAACTGCAACACTGCTGGGTTTTTCATGCTCAACAGTTTCCCATGTGTATCAAAAATGGTCCACCACCCAAAGGACATCCAGCCAACTTGACACAACTATGGGAAAATGGGCCAGCATCCCTGGGTAACACTTTGGACACCTTGTAGAGTCTATTCCCCAATGAATTGAGGCTGTTCTGAGGGCAAAAGAGGGTGCAACTCAATATTAGGAAGGTGTTCCTAATGTTTTGCATGCTTACTCAGTGTATATACTATAGGCCAACACCCAGGTGAAGACATGACAAGTTGACAAGTTGAGAGGATAGGAGTCCCAGAAGAGAGGAGGTGCAGTCATATCTTTCTTTGTTGTCATTAGACTTGTGGTGACTGGTGAGGAACAGCACAGTATGAATGTGAGTGGAGAGAGAGAGGTAGAGCGAGAAATAGAGGGAGAGAGAGAGGGGAGTAAAGAGAGAGAAGGATATACAGTATCTAGAGAAAGAGAGATAGAGAGATAGGGGTGGAAAGTCACTGGAGACAGATGAATCATTCTCTCCCTGTGGAAAAGAGAGAGGGAGGATGTATAGAAAAGAAGGGTTAGATAGAGAGCTAGAGCGAGATGGCTATTGTTCTAAAGAGTGACCTGCATGGGCCAATAAGCCTCTGTCTCTGGCTCAAAAACAATTAATGGCGCCAATGAGCCAACAAATGAAGATATTAATTTGTGTTGAGTAGCGCGGGGAGCAGCTGCCTAACACAATCTCTCTCTCTCTCTTTCTGTGACAGCGGGAGAGGCGTGGAAGGCTGGGTCGGGTCGTGTGGGGTGGCTGCTCTCCTGTAGATTAATAAAGCAGCCGAGTATCTGCTCGCCATCCAACATGGCAATTCACATAGAAATACATCACCTAAAATAGCCAAGATCCTTTGCCGTGAAAACTAGAGAATCGAGTACAGATCTATATTATGCATTTCTATCTGGAAAACTGTATCTGAATGCGGTGCCTCAGATGAAATAAGCCTCCGTTCTTCATTCATTATCAATGGAGACAGCTCAAAACTGCGGAGGACAGCACAGATAGGGATGGTGGAATTTGTGTGAAGCATAAACACAATCAGAGGTTCAAGCACTCGCCGTAATCAGCAGGTTAGGAAGAGTACACAACCATTCTAGGGGGCGCTCTGCCACAAATGTGCTCATTTGATATTTTCCAGCTCCAAACAGCGCGGTGGCGACTCAATCTGCAAGTCTAATCTAGGCAAGCAGTGAGGAGAGCACATAACAATACAGGCTCCAGACATCACAAGCCAACAAAAAGAAACCCATGAAACAAACAAGTTACACACACAACCTCGTGTGATGGATCAAACTGGATGGTGTGTTTAATGATGATGCACTGTGACAAAAGTTGCGCCCCTCATTTCCTCTTCCTGATTGAACACCAGCCTCACAGAATCTCACAGAAACTCACAGCCTCAGAACAGGTCCCACATGCAGAGCTCAAGGTCATTAGTGCTAATGCCACGCTCACAGCCATCTGCTGTGATTGTTTACACTTGCCTGGATAATTAGTTCCTAATTAGTAGATGGTGGGGAGTGTGTGTGTGTGTGTGTGTGTGTGTGTGTGTGTGTGTGTGTGTGTGTGTGTGTGTGTGTGTGTGTGTGTGTGTGTGTGTGTGTGTGTGTGTGTGTGTGTGTGAGAGTGTGTGTGAGAGTGTGAGTGAGTGTGCACATACTGTACATTTGCACATTTATGTATGCATCTATGTGTGCATGTGTCTCCACACACACACCCTGACTGATGTAGAAAGGTACAGAACTACTATATAGAGACGGATCTGAGACCTAGCCCACTGGCAGTGCCCTGGACCTGGGTGGGCCTGTCCTGGCTGGGTATGGCTGGTCTGGAGGCGTAACAAGGGGGCATGCTAAAGGCAGAAGGAACTGGAAATCGTAACAGCATACACCAGTAGTCAAATGGGAGCGAGTTTATAAGCAAGTGCATCGGTAGTGCATCGGTGATGTTGCACCCACGGCGACTATTAAAACCTTCCCCAACCAGAAACCGTGGATGGATGGCAGCATTCGCGCAAAACTGAAAGCACGAACCACTGCTTTTATTCAGGGCAAGGCAATCGGAAGCATGACCGAATACAAACAGTGTAGCTATTCCCTCCGCAAGGCAATCAAACAAGCTAAACGTCAGTATAGAGACAAAATAGAGTCGCAAGAGTCGCAGGGTCTACAGTCAATCACGGACTACAAAAAGAAAACCAGCCCCGTCGCGGACCCCGATGTCTAGCTCCCAGACAGACTAAACAACGTCTTTGCTCGCTTTGAGGACAATACAGTGCCACCAACACGGCCCGCTACCAAAACCTGCGGGATCTCCTTCACCGCAGCCAACGTGAGTAAAACATTTTAACATGTTAACCCTTGCAAGGCTGCCGGCCCAGACGGCATCCCTAGCTGCGTCCTCAGAGCATGTGCAGACCAGCTGGCTGGTGTGTTTACGGACATATTCAATCAATCCCTATCCCAGTCTGCTCTTCTCACATGCTTCAAGAGGGCCACCATTGTTCCTGTTCCCAAGAAAGCTAAGGTAACTGAGCTAAACGACTATCGCCCCATAGCACTCACTTCCGTCATCAAGAAGTGCTTTGAAAGACTAGTCAAGGATCATATCACCTCCACCCTACCTGACACCCTAGACCCACTCCAATTTGCTTACCGCCCCAATAAGTTCACAGACAACGCAATCGCAATCACACTGCACACTGCCCTAACCCATCTGGACAAGAGGAATACCTATGTAAGAATGCTGTTCATCGACTACAGCTCAGCATTTAACACCATAGTACCCTCCAAACTCGTCATTAAGCTCGAGACCCTGGGTCTCGACCCCGCCCTGTGCAACTGGGTCCTGGACTTTCTGACGGGCCGCCCCCCAGGTGGTGAAGGTAGGAAACAACATCTCCACCCTGATGATCCTCAACACTGGGGACCCACAAGGGTGCGTTCTCAGCTCTCTCCTGTACTCCCTGTTCACCCATGACTACGTGGCCATGCACGCCTCCAACTCAATCATCAAGTTTGCAGAAGACACTACAGTGGTAGGCTTGATTACCAACAACGACGAGACGGCCTACAGGGAGGAGGTGAGGGCCCTCGGAGTGTGGTGTCAGGAAAATAACCTCACACTCAACGTCAACAAAACAAAGGAGATGATCGTGGACTTCAGGAAACAGCAGAGGGAGCACACCCATATCCCTATCGACGGGACAGTAGTGGAGAAGGTGGAAAGTTTTAAGTTCCTCGGCATATACATCACGGACAAACTGAAATGGTCCACCCACACAGACAGCGTGGTGAAGAAGGTGCAACAGCACCTCTTCAACCTCAGAAGGCTGAAGAAATTTGGATTGTCACCAAAAACACTCACAAACTTTTACAGATGCACAATCGAGAGCATCCTGTCGGGCTGTATCACCGGCTGGTACGGCAACTGCTCCACCCACAACCGTAAGGCTCTCCAGAGGGTAGTGAGGACAACAACCACCCGAGCCACTGCTTGTTCACCCCACTATCATCCAGAAGGCGAGGTCAGTACTGGTGCATCAAAGCTGGGACCGAGAGACTAAAAAACAGCTTCTATCTCAAGGCCATCAGACTGTTAAACAGCCATCACTAACATTGAGTGGCTGCTGACCACATACTGACTCAAATCTCTAGCCACTTTAAAAATAAAAAATTGGATGTAATAAATGTATCACTTTAAACAATGCCACTTAATATAATGTTTATATTCTACATTACTCATCTCATATGTATATACTGTACTCTATACCATCTACTGCATCTTGCCTATGCCGTTCGGCCATCGCTCATCCATATATTTATATGTACATAATCTTATTCATTCCTTTACACTTGTGTGTAAAATGTAGTTGTTGTGAAATTGTTAGATTACTTGTTAGATATTACTGCATGGTCGGAACTAGAAGCACAAGCATTTCGCTACACTCGCATTAACATCTGCTAACCATGTGTATGTGACAAATAAAATTGGATTTGATTTGAAATGAGGATGAACAAAGAATTTCCAACGAGTGAGAAAACGAACCAATCAATGCTTTCCTCACAAATTATGACCAAATAATTGTAGCCTAGGCTACATAATTTTGCAGCTTCAGCAAAAGTATCTAGGTGTCCTTTCTTCTTATTACGATTCTGTTTCCCCCTTTGGTTTACAGCAAACTAATATATTCTAATCTCTTGATGAGATTACATATTGGTGCATCTGGGTGTAACTGACTGAGTGTGTGGTTTGTTCATTAATCTACGTAGACTTAGACTTAGTCTCCATTTTAAAACAGATGCCGTGAGGAGAGAAGATGGCCCATAATCCAGTGGGTTTATAATCTGCTCGTCGTGTGTGTGTGTGTGTGTGTGTGTGTGTGTGTGTGTGTGTGTGTGTGTGTGTGTGTGTGTGTGTGTGTGTGTGTGTGTGTGTGTGTGTGTGTGTGTGTGTGTGTGTGATGCCAAGGGAAAACAAAACAGCCTCTGCTGGAGATCCCACAAACAAATAATGTGTCCTTAATGGAACACTATTCCCTAGTTGGTGCACTACTCTTGACTCATAGGGCTCTGGTCAAAAGTAGTGCACTATAGGGAAAAGGGTGCCTTTTGGACACATACAGTGGTTTCATCATCAATGAGAAAAACAATGTTTGTGAAAGAGAAACATGAAAACCCAGTTGTGTTGAGTTATTGCATCACTATCACAGCCTTGGACTAGATAGTAAGAGTTGGAAAAAGGGTTGTATGTTTGCTTGGAGGAGCAAAGTTAGAACAATAATAGGGTGAAAAAATATGTGACTAACAACAGCAACATGGCCTAGCAGCAGAGGAACAACAGACAGCTTTATTAACATGTATAATACTAATATAACAACATGGCCTAGCAGCAGAGGAAAAACAGACAGCTTTATTAACATGTAGAATACTAATATAACAACATGGCCTAGCAGCAGAGGAACAACAGACAGCTTTATTAACATGTATAATACTAATATAACAACATGGCCTAGCAGCAGAGGAAAAACAGACAGCTTTATTAATATGTATAATACTAATATAACAACATGGCCTAGCAGCAGAGGAACAACAGACAGCTTTATTAACATGTAGAATACTAATATAACAACATGGTCTAGCAGCAGAGGGACAACAGACAGCTTTATTAACATGTATAATACTAATATAACAACATGGCCTAGCAGCAGAGGAACAACAGACAGCTTTATTAACATGTATAATACTAATATAACAACATGGCCTAGCAGCAGAGGAAAAACAGACAGCTTTATTAACATGTAGAATACTAATATAACAACATGGTCTAGCAGCAGAGGGACAACAGACAGCTTTATTAACATGTATAATACTAATATACTGTATTTCTTCCCATCCCAGAGTAATACTTAGTGGAAGCATCTTTGGCAGCCATTACAGCTTGGAACAGAGCCGCCGGAAAACATGTGGCAAGACAGCATTAGCCCCAGATCTTTTCAATCTGGTGTGGCGCCACCACACCACTTCAAAGCAGCAGCACCGACCGGGCGATGTAACTTCTAAGTGCATATTTCTTTAACGTTCCAATTCAACATTTACCTGCTCTTGTTGCAGTCTACCATTGAGAACCATCGAAGATTACACACAGAAAAGTTGTGCTATTTGTATTTGAACAATATAATTGGTGTTTCATTCAAACACAACTACACTCTCTCGCAAGTCACAACTTCTGGAGCACTGGAGCAGTACAGAAGTTGATAGCTACTGTACATTCACACAGCACACGCTAGCTGTCCTGAGCAAAAAGAGGCACCCATCAATCTAATCGCTGAGGTTATTTATTTGAGGGAAAGTGATTTACAAAAGTAAACCTTCAACAGTGAACATACTAGCTACTAGCCATATGTTGGCTACTGTTGATAGTCTGCAAAAATAAACTTTAACATTGGCCAGTGAGATTTGTTTTTAAAGTTGGACTGTCATAGCTTACGAATAGTAACCAGAGTTTTACCTGACCAGGTCAAATTTTGCAACACCACTTTTGAACCTGTGGTGCAACCTCTGGCTGTGAATCATTTTTGAAAAATATTCTACTGTCACGCCCTGACCTTAGAGATCCTTTTTATGTCTCTATTTTGGTTTGGTCAGGGTGTGAGTTGGGGTGGGTATTCTATGTTCTATTATTTGTATTTCTATGTTTTGGCCGGGTAGGGTTCTCAATCAGGGACAGCTGTCTATCGTTGTCTCTGATTGAGAACCATACTTAGGTATCCCTTTTTCCCACCTGTCTTTGTGGGAAGTTGACTTTGTTTATGGCACATAGCCTTTAGCTTCACGGTTTGTTTTGTAGTGTTTATTGTTTTGTAGTGTTTATTGTTTTGTTCGGCGTCTTTTCTTATAAAAAGAAAATGCACAGTCACCACGCTGTGCCTTGGTCCTCTTCTTTCAACGGCCGTGACAACTACCATCTTTGCCCAACTCTTGTGCAAACATCTATCCATTGTTTTTGTTAAAATTACTCAAGCTCACTAAGTATATTTGGTTGGGAATAATTGATGGACAGCACAATTCAAACCTCGTCTCTAAGAATTACAGTGCCTTCGGTAAGTATTCAGACCCATTGACTTTTTCCACATTTTGTTATGTTACAGCCTTATTCTAATATGGATTTAAAAAAATACAAAATCCTCAGCAATCTACACACAATACCCCATAATGACAAAGCGAAAACAGGTTTTGAGAGATTTCTGCAAATGTATTAAAATTTCAAAACAGAATAGCTTATTTACATAAGTATTCAGACCCGTTGCTATGAGACTCGAAATTGAGCTCCATTGGTCATCCTTGAGATGTTTCTACAACTTGATTGGAGTACACCTCTGGTAAATGCAATTGATTGGACATGATTAAGAAAGGCACACACCTGTCTATAAGGTCCCACAGTTGACAGTGCATGTCAGAGCAAAAACCAAGCCATGAGGTTGTAGGAATTGTCGATAGAGCTCCAAAACAGGATTGTGTCGAGGCACAGATCTGGGGAAGGGTACCAACACATTTCTGCAGCATTGACGGTCCCCAAGAAGACAGTGGCTTCCATCATTCTTAAACGGAAGAGGTTTGGAGCACCAATACTCTTCCTAGAGCTGGCTGCCTGGCCAAACTGAGCAATCGGATTGAGAAACCTTTTGGTCAGGGCGGTGACCAAGAACCCGGTGGTCATTCTGACAGAGCTCCAGAGTTCTTCTGTGAAGACGGGAGAAACTTCCAGAAGGACAACCTGCACTCCACCAATCAGGCCTTTATGGTAGAGTGACCAGACGGAAGCCAATCCTCAGTAAAATGTACATGACAGCCTGCTTGGAGTTTGCCAAAAGGCACCTAAAGACTCTCAGACCATGATTGAACTCTTTGGCTTGAATGCCAAACGTCACGTCTGGAAGAAACCTGGCACCATCCCTACGGTGAAGCATGGTGGTGGCAGCATCATGCTGTGGGGATGTTTTTCAGCGGCAGGGACTAGGAGACTAGTCAGGATCAAGCCAAAGATGAACAGAGCAAAGTACATATCCTTGATGAAAACCTGCTCAGGACCTCAGACTGGGGCGAAGGTTCACTTTCCAACTGGACAATGACCCTAAGCACACAGCCAAGACAACGCAGGAGTGGCTTTGGGACAAGTCTCTGAATGTCCTTGAGTGGCCCAGTCAGAGCCTGTACTTGAAACCGATCAAACATCTCTGGAGAGACCTGAAAATAGCTGTGCAGCAATGCTCCCCATCCAACCTGACAGAGCTTGAGAGGATATGCAGAGAAGAATGGGAGAAACTCTCCAACTACAGGCGTGCCAAACTTGTAGCGTCATACACAAGAAGACTCGAGGTTGTAATTGCTGCCAAAGGTGCGTCAACCAAATACTTATGTAAATGTGTTATTTCAGTTATTTATTTGTAATACATTTGCAAAAATGTTAAAAAATCTATTTTTGCTTTGTCATTATCAAATCAAATCAAACATTGTTTGTGACATGAGCTGAATACCAAGTGTAGACTTTACTGTGAAATGCTTACTTACAAGCCCTTAACCAACAGTGCAGTTCAAGAAGAGTTAAGAAAATATTTACCAAGTAGACTAAAATAAAAAGTAATAATAAAAAGTAACACAATAAGAATAACATAATGAGGTTATATACAGGGGATACCGGTACCGAGTCAGTGTGCGGGGGTACAGGTTAGGTGAGGTAATTTGTACATGTAGGTGGGGGTGAAGTGACCATGCATAGACAATAAACAGCGAGTAGCAGCAGTGTACAAAAGGGAGAGGGGGGGTCAATGTAAATTGTCCGGTGGGGATTTTATTAATTGTTCAGCAGTCTTATGACTTGGGGGTAGAAGATGTTGAGGAGCCTTTTGGTCCTAGACTTGTAGCTCCGGTACCGTGTGTCGTGCGGAAGCAGAGAAAACAGTCCTTAACTTGGGTGACTGGAGTCTGTGACAATTTTTGGGCTTACCTCCGACACTGCCTATTGTATAGGTCCTGGATGGCAGGAAGCTTGGCCCCAGTGATGCACTGGACCGTTCTCACTACCCTCTGTAGCTCCTTACGGTCAGGTGCCGAGCAGTTGCCATACCAGGTGGTGATGCAACCAGTAAGGAGGCTCTAAATGGTGCAGCTGTAGAACCTTTTGAGGATCTGGGGACCCATGCCAAATAATTTCAGTCTCCTGAGGGGGAAAAGGTGTTGTCGTGCCCTCTTCACAACTGTCTTGGTGTGTTTGGACCATGATAGTTCGTTGGTGATGTAGACACCAAGGAACTTGAAACTCTCGAGCCGCTCCACTACAGCCCCGTCGATGTTAATTGGAGCCCCAGTGTTAAGGATCAGCGTGGCAGACGTGCTGTTGCCTACACTTATCACCTGGGGGTGGCCCGTCAGGAAGTCCAGGATCCAGTTGCAGAGGGAGGTGTTTAGTTCCAGAATCCTTAGCTTAGTGATGAGCTTCATGGGCACTATGGTGTGAACGCTGAGCTGTAGGCAATGAACAGCATTCTCACATATGTGTTTCTTTTGTACAGGTGAGAAAGGGCAGTGTGGAGTGGGGTATTGTGTGTAGATTGATGAGGGATGTAATCCCTTTTTAGATTTAGTCTTAAGGCAGCGAAATGTGAAGACTGTGCAAGGGGTGTGTAGACTTTCACTAGGGACTGTATGTGCATATGTATGTGTATACGGTACACTCTTAGAAAAAAAAGATGCTAAGTAGAACCATACAGGGTTCTTCGGTTTGTCCCCATAGGGGAAACCTTTTCGTGATGGGTAGAATGCTTTGCAAAGGGTTCCGCTCAGGAAGGAGACGCTTTCTGTCTCCTAGACAAGAACGTACTTTGGTTTGAAAAGTGCAAATCAATCCCAGAACAACAGCAAAGGACCTTGTGACGATGCTGGAGGAAACAGGTACAACAATATTTATATTCACAGTAAAACTAGTCCTATATCGAGATAACCTGAAAGGCCGCTCAGCAAGGGAGAAGCCACTGCTCCAAAACCGCCATAAAAAAGCCAGACTACAGTTTGCAACTGCACATGGGGACTTTTTGGAGAAATGTCCTCTGGTCTGATGAAACAAAAATAGAACTGTTTGGTCATATTGGTCATATTGACCATCGTTATGTTTGGGAATTGTGAAAAACTGAGTTTAAATGTATTTGTGTCACGTTCCTGACCTGTTTTCTGTTGTTTTGGTATGTGTTTAATTGGTCAGGGCGTGAATTTGGGTGGGTAGTCTATGTTTTCTGTTTCTATGTTGGTTTAAGGGTTGCCTGGTATGGCTCTCAATTAGAGGCAGGTGTTTGGCGTTTCCTCTAATTGAGAGTCATATTAAGGTAGGTTGTTTCACAGTGTTCGTTGTGGGTGGTTGTCTTCCGTGTCTGTGTATGTTGCGCCACACGGGAATGTTTCGGTATGTTTGTTCGGTTTTTGTGTAGTCTGTTTTCCCTGTCCGTGCGTTCTTCGTGTTACATGTAAGTTCTTTAGTTTAAGTCTGTTTAGGTCGGTTTGTTATTTTGTATCCTTCCAAGTGTTTGTTTTCGTGTTTCGTCTTTGTGTTAATAAATCATTATGTACTTTCCACGCGCTGCGCCTTGGTCCTCTCTCAGTCCCTTTGACGATCCTTACAATTTGGCTCAGGTGTATGTAAACTTCCAACTGTACTGTTCATCTGTGTTTAATTACATTTTCTGTATCATTTAATTATCACACCTATTTTTCTTTGGGTGGCTCAGAATAAAGTTTAATTAACAACTAACTTCTGTGTTAATCCTGTGACAAAGTACCATGTCTCTTAAAACAAAAGTGCATCATGACATTTCAATCTCTCTGTACTGTGTCTTTAAAATATAACTTACCCCTAACTTTCCCTTATTTCTTATACACAACTCACAATACTTTTTTAACTTGGCTGATCTGAAGAGGAGTAGTACCAGTGTTGTGTACTTTATCAGTACATGTTGTAATAACACATTTATATAAACAACTCTACTTATGATCAGAACAACCCCAGTTGTTCATAACCTCCAATTAACAATCCAAGTCGAATCCACATTGATCTCTCAGGAGACCCCAAGGGACTCTGGGCAATTGAATTCACAGTTCAAAGACCAACCAGCCTCCATGTTCTTGACTACCAAGACTGTATCAATATCTATGTTTTCACCACAGATCAAAGTAAAATCGTCTCAAAACAAACTCATTGTCCCCCCCCCACCATTTCTCTCTTCCCTTGCCTGTCTGATTTTAAATGGGTTTCGTCTCAAAAACAAAACTCGGTATCAAGTCCACCAACTCAAGTCTGCTAAATGAAGCAATGCTAAATGCTAGCTAACATGCTAATGGGAAGAAAGCCTGTTTGTTGAGTAGTTATGTGCTAACCATTCGCCACTCCATTAAACATGGGAGGCATCTCCATTAAACACATGTAAATAAATGTAGAGGAAGGTCAGCTGTAGCCTATCTGACGACTAACCCTAACACCCACAGCCATGTTCTTTATCTAGAAGAAAATCTGATGAATATTTCCCTTCTCTCACCTCCTTGTTGCACTCGCTCAACTCTGTGTTGTGTTGTGAATGTCAACGAGGCATATTTTATCCTTCTAGAGATGAAGAGGTGAAAACAGCACGGCGAGGCTATTGTGAGAGAGACGTCAGGAAGGACACTGTCTTCAGATTCTGGACAGGGGTGATTCAGTGATTCAATCTGCAGCCTAGAAGCTTGTTAGGGGGGAATAAAGGCCTCTGTTTAACTATGGGGACTGAGGAGACAGCCATTTTGTTCAAATTAAAGGATGGACCAGAGTTCATCAGATTGCGTCAAAAGAAATGTAGCCTTAGTCTGTGATTGATTTTATCCAACACACCACACTTCAAGAAATGTAGCACTTATACCGTACGGAGGCGTACAATAAATTGCAATGTCAAAATGCAGTCACACTTGACACGATATTGCTGTATCCCAGTGTAGTACCATGTGGAGTAACCAATGCTACTACTGTGAGTATCCAGGTCTTTTTCTTCTCTTTATTGTCTTAAGACAGTTAGTCTTTTAGTATTCCGCCTGTCCCCTTTCTCTCAGTGGAAGGATTCCTTTCTCGTCCGCACTGCTAGTCAAACATGATGCCAAACACAATAATAATCCGTCTGTTTAAACGCCTGCAATTACACCAGACACGCAGTCCAATTACGGATGTGTGCTTAACCAGTAAGCATACTTAGAGGCCCCCTCCCTGAGAGAGGAGAGAGGAGTCTGAGAGCTGCTATATGGCTATACACTTACGAACACACAGACGCACGCACGGATGGACGGAAGGACATGCACACACACACCCTGTGTAATACAGGCCTCTGACACAATGCAAACACAAGATCGATAGTTCCAACTGGCGCCTCCTGAAAGGGATAATCATAATAATAATCATTTGAATGGACCGGTAATGTTAATGATGACCATTATAATGACAATCATTTACATAATTGTCCGACACGACGCGCACCGCGGCGGTCGCTGTCCATTTAACAGAATGAATCACAGTTGCTGCCGCAGAAAAAGCGTGTGGCAATAGCTATTCTATCGCATACACTGCAAGTCAGGCTTAGGCGTTGGTGGGTGACAAATTGTGGGTTATTAGCCTTGTTTGGGCACCACAGAGCCAGACGGTGGGCTGCGTATGGGCCTGTCAAGGCTGGTAATTGAACGAGCAGAGAGATACATATATGTGTAAATGATGTCTCTCATCCCAGAGAGAAAGGGAAAGGTCAACCCTACTACTGAAGAGCCCAAAGATTTAGAGAGAGAGAGAGAGGCAGAGAGGCAGAGAGAGGCAGAGAGAAGCAGAGAGAAGAGCGAAAGGATAGTGAGTTAGAGAGCGAGAGAGAGAGAAAGAGACGAGAAAAGAGAGAGAAAGAGATGAGAAGAGAGAGAGAGAGAGAGAGAGAGAGAGAGAGAGAGAGAGAGAGAGAGAGAGAGAGAGAGAGAGAGAGAGAGAGAGAGAGAGAGAGAGAGAGAGAGGCAAATGTAGTGAAACCGACTGAGAAAAGTAGCATTAATACTCGTTTAATCGACTGGAGCAAAGCGTTGGCTGGCTCAACAGGGTGGGATGGATGCACAGGGGTTTGTGTGCAGAGGAAGGCAGAGGGTTTAAGTCAGGGGTATTGTGTGTGTCTTAAAGCCCAGATTCAACCCTGTACAGGGAGGTATTTCTACCAATATTGTGAGCAATTCGATTAGTGTGTATGTGTGTGCGTGGATGTGTGAGATAGAGGGTTATGGAATAATATGAATTTGTTCCTGCTCAGGTCAGAGTGTGTGTGTGTGTGTGTGTGTGTGTGTGTGTGTGTGTGTGTGTGTGTGTGTGTGTGTGTGTGTGTGTGTGTGTGTGTGTGTGTGTGTGTGTGTGTGTGTGTGTGTGTGTGTGTGTGTGTGCGTGCGTGCGTGCGTGCGTGCGTGTGTAGGTGTGATGGAGGAGAATGTATGTAAAGTGTATCTGTGTAGCTGTCGCTGTCCCTGTGTGTGTGGGTGTGTGTGTGCCTGTGTGGTGTAATGGAATGGCGTGATGTGGCTGCCTCTTAGCGAGTGAGAGTACTTAGGCACACTGCTGGCAGACCTTACGACCTGAACTATTTTCCTCCATCATCCACCCTGAGGGGAGTGAAAGGTAAGAGCACAGACGTATGGTCTAATTACCCCGCGTTCATCAGGGCAGCCCCTTATTCCCAGCCAGCCAGCCCTCTCTCTATCTCTCTCTTTCTCTCTCTCTCTCTCTCTCTCTCTCTCTCTCTCTCTCTCTCTCTCTCTCTCTCTCTCTCTCTCTCTCTCTCTCTCTCTCTCTCTCTCTCTCTCTCTCTCTCTCTCTCTCTCTCTCTCTCAGCTCCTCCAAGAGAGTTCCAGGCAATTCTGCCCCTTATTTCCAGCCATCTCAATCCCTCCCTTGCCTCGCTCTATATCTCTTTCTCTCACGCTCCCTCTCTCTCCATTTCTCTCTCCGTTTCTCTCTCCCTCCCTCTCAATTCAATTCAAGGGGCTCTATTGGCATGGGAAACATATGTTAACATTGCCAAAGCAAGTGAAGTAGATAATATACAAAAGTGAAATAAACAATAAAAATGAACAGTAAACAAGTTCCAAAAGAATAAAGACATTACAAATGTCATATTATGTATATATACAGTGTTGTAACGATGCACAAATGGTTAAAGTATAAAAGGGAAAATAAATAAGCATAAATATGGGTTGTATTTACAATGGTGTTTGTTCTTCACTGGTAGCCCTTTTCTTGTGGCAACAGGTCTTAAATCTTGCTGCTGTGATGGCACACTGTGGTATTTCACCCATTAGATATGGGAGTTTATCAAAATCGGGTTTGTTTTCAAAATTCTTTGTTGATCTGTGTAATCTGAGGGAAATATGAGTCTTGAATATGGTCATACATTTGGCAGGAGGTTAGGAAGTGCAGCTCAGTTTCCACCTCATTTTGTGGGCAGTGTGCACATAACCTGTCTTCTCTCTCCATCTCTCTCTTTCATAGCTCTTCCAAGAGAGTTTCAGGCAATGTTGCCACTTATCACCAGCCATCTCTCCCTCCCTCACTCTCTTATCTCCAGATGCCTCAGCTGAGGGTGGCTCTCACTGTCCCCTCTTCGTAGAGAGAGGCTATTTTAAACCCTGAGTTGTTGCTTTCGATCACCCTGTCCCCTTGGTGAGCCCTCTAGACGACAGAGGGAAATGTGATCTGTCTCCCTCCATACAGGAGCACTACAGCTCCCCCATGACAGAGTGAATCCAGATGGAGGCCTCTCCTTACCACACTAGCCCTTTCTCATAGACATAGAGAGAGACAGACACAGTCCAGCCCACCCTCGACTCCACTCCTCCATTCTCCCCCTATGTTTATCCCTTGTGACAACAATGCCTTTCTGTTGGCTCTGTTGTCACACTGTTTACACAACCCCTCTATTCTAAACCATAAGTGCTATGACTCAGTGTTTCTACTGCTTTTAGATATTGTGGGCAAAGGGTGAGGGAGGGAGGGAGGGAGGGAGGGGGGGGAGGGAAGGAGGGAGGGAAGGATTAAGGAAGGAGGGAGGGACAGAGGGGGGAAAGTAATATACTGCATTGAGTGTTGTTGTTTTCTCAATGTCTCTCCAAGGTTCCCTGTTCAGAGCTCATCAAGGGTCTGGAGAAACTAAAGACACACATTGTGTAAATGTTTAGAAGCAGGGGCTTGCCAAACCACCAGCGACGTCCCCTCTTCCTGAACCCATATACTGTCCACGAGAGGGCAGAGAATGAGCAAACTTTCTCTTTCATTCTCTCTCGTTTTCTCCTCTTCTTTCTCCATCTCACTCTCTCTCTAGCATTAATCTCCCTCCCTTTCTCTTTCCATCATTTCTCTCTTCACCACCCTCTCCCTCTCCTATCTCTCTCTCTCTCTCCCTCACTCTTTCCCACCTAACCTTCCACCCCCTCTCTTTGCCTTTCACTCCCTCCTTCTCCCTCCCATAAGGGATCATTTGGGTCGGTGTGGTGTAGAATGAAACCAATGTACCCTGTGGAATCTGACATTTGAGCCAAGGCAACCCCATCAAAAGATAAAGCACAAACAAGGCTGAGTTGAGAAATGCAAACACAGCTCTTCCTCAGCAGCACTCTTACGAAAGAACATCATAAAATTAAATTCGTAAAAAGATGAATAACTTTGAAAATAATTTATTATTCGGGTGGTAGGTAGCCTACCGGTTAAGAGCGTTGGACAGATAACCGAAAGATCGCTGGTTCGAATCACCAAGCCAACTGGGTGAAAAATCTGCTGATGTGCCCTTGTTAGTCGCTCTGGATAAGAATGTCTGCTTAAATGTAGTTGTTTTCTCCGAAAATGTATTACAAAGCGATCCAGCAATCCAAATAAAATGGCTAAAAACAATACTGACACCGAGGGGCAGAAACAAAATTCAAACCAACCACTTTACTTCAGTGTTTTAATATCCCTGCCTGGCTCCTAGCATTCGCCTGCCTGCTGCGCACCTCTACGCCTCCAAAGATGCTACCATATTAGCAAGGGATGAACAAAGCCTATTTTCTATCTCCAATATGTACAGCAAACCCTGTTCCTGATAAAATAAAAACATACGCTAGAGAGAGAGAGAGCGAGAGAGAGAGAGAGAGAGAGAGAGAGAGATGGTAACCACACATCATAGAGACAGAGAGGTGGTAACCACACATCATGACTCCCGAACGTGCACGTTGCTCACCACCCAACAATCACGACAGAACATCTGCACAACCACTCCCACCTAAGGAAGCAGACAGTAGGGATGTTTGCCAAGTCTCTAAAGGACGTGGCACTTGGTAGACAAACACCCAAGGCCACACTGGACAGAAAACCACCCAGAGACCCCTACCAGACAACTGCACCACCAAGAATCCCCAGGCCTCCTCAACACCCCCCAGACCCAGCGCACCCCACAGGCCCCACCCACCACCAGACCGGACCGGGCCCAGCCTACTAGCCAAAACCCGACCGACACATCTACCAGACCAGAGAGGAAGCCCCACGGCCCAGACCTGGTCCCCCTCCAATCCACAAGGCCCAACAGCAGGACCAGCGCAGCTACGCGGAGGTCGTCAGAGGACAGGAGAACCCTGTAGGATTGAGTGATATTAAACAGCTCCTCCAATACATCTGCACTAAACTGCACTAAACGCTCACACACACACGGACGCATGCATGCAAACACACACACACCTATTCTACTAAAAGTTTACTTGTTCAATGAATAGAAATATACAGTTGAAGTCGGAAGTTTACATACACCTTAGCCGAATACATTTAAACTTCGTTTTTCACAATTCCTGACATTTAATCCCAGTAAGAATTCCCTGTCTTAAGTCAGTTAGGATAACCACTTTATTTTAACAATGTGAAATGTCAGAATAATAGTAGAGATAATTATTTATTTCAGCTTTTATTTCTTTCATCACATTCCCAGTGGGTCAGAAGTTTACATACACTCAATTAGTATTTGGTATCATTGCCTTTAAATAGTTTACCTTTGGTCAAACGTTTCAGGTAGCCTTCCACAAGCTTCCCACAATAAGGTTGGGTGCATTTTGGCCCATTCCTCCTGACAGAGCTGGTGTAACTGAGTCAGGTTTGTAGGCCTCCTTGCTCGCACACGCATTTTCAATTCTGCCCCCAAATGATCTATAGGATTGATGATCCAATACCTTGAGTTTGTTGTCCTTAACTTCTTGCGACTATAGGGGGTGCTGTTTCGCATTAGCATAATTTGCTCTACAGATTAAACTGTCTAGTACTCAATTCTTGCTCGTACAATATGCATTTCATTATTATTATTGGATAGAAAACACTCTCTAGTTTCTATAGCCGTTGGAATTTTGTCTCTGAGTGAAACAGAACTCCTTCTACAGCACTTTTCATGATAGGGAGTCAGATTTCAAACATTTTGGCACCTGATCTGGAGTCAGTTTAAAGCTCACTGTAAATGCTATGGAGAAACAGACACTGCTTACGTCTTCCCCTGGGTGTCAGTGCGTGATGACGCTTTGAATGGAGTCGATTGCGCAATCAGGGGCTGAATAAAACACTAAATACCGGAAGTAACTTCCTTTGGCTGCCTGCGCGTGGCGCGCTAAGGACATCCGACTCGCCTCCTTCCAAGCGTTAGTTTAGCCAGTAATATTTCTCCGGTCATATTTTTACTCGTTATAGGTGTTAACAGCATCATAAGGTAGTTAATTTGAACCGTTTTATAGCAATTTATATCCGTTTAGTGCGATTTTGAGGCATTTCTATGTGATGCTCTTTGAAGAGCCGGGCACGTTTCGGGGTCCCGGTCGAACGTTAGTGGGCATTTCGACAGACAAGAGGACATCTTTCGACCAAAAGAAGATTAGACCCAATAAAGGATTCATTGCCCAAGATTCTGATGGAAGATCGCCTCATAGTAAGAAATATTTAAGATGATAAATCGTTGTTCTGTAGAAAAATGTTATACGCACGTTCCG
>NC_074694.1:25559830-25657330 GCF_029448725.1 Salvelinus fontinalis
AGGCTCTAGCTTGAGAAACAGACGCCTCACACGTGGCAGCTTCATTAAATAGTACCCGCAAAACACCAGTCTCAACGTCAACAGTGAAGAGGCGACTCCAGGATGCTGGCCTGAGTTCCTCTGTCCGATGTCTGTGTTCTTTTTCCCATCTTAATATTGAATTTTTATTGGTTTGAGATATGGCTTTTTCTTTGAACTCTGCCAAGAAGGCCAGCGTAGCCTCTTCACTGTTGACGTTGAGACTGGTGTTTTGCGGGTACTATTTAATGAAGCTGCCAGTTGAGAATTTGTGAGGCGTCTGTTTCTCAAACTAGACACTCTAATGTACTTGTCCTCTTGCTCAGTTGTGCACCGGGGCCTCCCACTACTCTTTCTATTCTGGTATCATGCAATGCCAAGAGCTGAGCAAAGAAAATAGTCCCCTCACCAAGCTGGTCCTGTGGCTGAGTTCAAAACCTGTTCTACTAACACACTGAAGCCTCATGAACAGAACATCCAATCAATCATAATAAAACAAATTGCAACACAGTCAAAACAAAACTACATTGCTTATTGAGAAACACAAGCACAAGCACAAAGCAAAATGCAGTGCTATCTGGCCCTATATCGACAGTACACCTTGGCTAAATATTTGACCATGGTTACTGATCAAAACTTTAGAAAAACCTTGACAAAGTACAGGCTCAGTGAGCACAGCCTTGCCATTGAGAAGGGTAGACACAGGAAAACCTGGCTCCCTGTAGAGGAAAGGCTGTGCAACCGCTGCACAACAGCAGAACCTGAGACAGAGCTGCATTTCCTGACAAAATGTCAAAAATATAAAACAATTAGAGAGTGTAATTTCCCCAAATTTGAAACTCTTATTCAAGGTTTCAAAGACCTCTCTGATGAGGATAGGCCACCCGTCCTGTTGGGGGAGGACACAGAGAGGTGTGGGCTGGCAGCGCACTACATTGCTGCCTGCCATAAATTGAGGGACAGTGTCTGACAGACCAATCAACCTGCACATGTACTCTACTGTATGCTTATTGTTATTGTTCAATGTATGGTTATTTGACACTTGGTTATTGTTGTTACTGTTGTCCCGTTGACAATTTTGATTCTCATTTTTTTATTGTAAATAAGCTTTGGCAATATGTACACTGTTACGTCATGCCAATAAAGCAAATTGAATTGAATTGAGTTAGAGAGATAGAGAGAGAGAGAGAGAGAGAGAGAGAGAGAGAGAGAGAGAGAGAGAGAGAGAGAGAGAGAGAGAGAGAGAGAGAGAGAGAGAGAGAGAGAGAGAGAGAGAGAGAGAGAGAGAGAGAGAGAGAGAGAGAGAGAGAGAGAGAGAGAGAGAGAGAGAGAGAGAGCAAGAGGTGGTTTTGTGTCAGGCAGTCTTGTGTTGGTAGATAATAGATAATACCTCTCGGGTGGACTAGCTGCCTTGGCTTAGGAACGTACACGGGGTCTGCTTTATAAATGGACTGCCGTCTTTGTATGCAGCCACCAGTATGGACTTCCTTCACACTGCTCACTCACCCCTCCTCCGTACTGATTTGCTCTGTCCGTTCCCTGGACGCAATTATACAGTGCACTGCTACACTGCGGCAGCTCATACATACAGCAGCAGCGTGATGTAGTCTTCATAGAGCTACGGTTCCTCTCTTTCTTTTTTTCCTCCACTCTAGGTGATGATTATGTTAAATATAATCCTGCAGGGAAGGGTCTTGATCGATAGGAACGGGCCGCACACAGACACAGAAAACAAGGAAATTAATTGGTGAATGAAATAAATAGAACATTTTTAAATTTGGGCTTCTGCTAAAACTCTGCGAGCTTAAAGGATCTGTGCTAGGAGAGAGAGAGAGAGAGAGAGAGAAAGCGAGAGAGAGAGAAGAGAGAGAGAGAGAGAGAGAAAAGAGAGAGAGGGAGAGAGAGAGAGTGAGAGAGGGAGAGAGAGAGAGAGCGAGAGAGAGAGCGAGAGAGAGAGAGAGAGAGAAGAGAGAGAGAGAGAGAGAGAGAGAGAGAGAGAGAGAGAGAGAGAGAGAGAGAGAGAGATAGTGAGAAAAGAGAGAGATGAAGATTATGTCTGTACCAGAACATTTTCATAATACTCTGAAAGCCATTTAACAGCCGGCTTTCAGAAAGATGGAAATGTCAGGCTTTATAAGAGAAAGGATGGCAACTAGTATTGTTTTACAGTGGATCTGTAGACCCATGTCTCTGACTATATCACTCTCTGACCCCCTGAATTATTCCCTGTCTCCGGAAGCACTTGATCCTCTCCTCCTTGCCTTGACGTTTGATTGTCAGCCTTCAACGGTTTTACAAGTGGAGCATACTGTTAAGATTTACAGTATGTGAAGGGATGGATGTAGGGCTGCAACACAAAAGTACCGCACATCACTCATTTATGACTCAAAGAAAGAAAGGAGGGGGAGAGTGGGAGAGAAAAAAGAGAGAAAATGACCTATTGAACTTGTCCTTCTCCAGCTTACACTATTATAAACCTTGGCATGCCCAAAAAGAAGCAGAGCAACAAATGCAGAGGAGGTGAAGATGAAAAAACTAAAAACTAAGGCAGGATTATGTTCATCTGCAATTTGTTCTCATGAATATGCAAGTAATCAGGCTCTTTTTGTAGCGTCCCTCCTGGGTCTCAGCATCCTAACCTTATTCAAACACAGGAGGATGCCCGCAGGGTAAGATAACTATATTAACACACAGGGAGACCAGGCTAAATGAAAACACTCTGGTTGCATCCCAAATGGCACCCTATTCCCATTATAGTGCACTACTTTGAACCCAGGCCCATAGTGCTCTGGTTAAACTTAGCACACTATGTAGGGAATAGGATGGCATTTGGGATGCATTATCTAAGTGCCAGAAGGGGATTGAATATTTTTCTCCAATAAACGCTGCTAGCTGGAGGTCCAGATCCTCAGAAGATTGGTTTTAAAGTAATCGTCGGAATGCCTTATCGTTGTGTTTATCAAACTATTCAGATGAACATTTTTTTTGTTGTATGTATTTATTTTCTCCCCTTCGCCCCCCTTTTAGTTGGTCTGTGTGTGTGTGTGTGTGTGTGTGTGTGTGTGCGTGTGTGTGTGTGTGTGTGTGTGTGTGTGTGTGTGTGTGTGTGTGTTGACACTAATTGTGATTATGCATTCTGAATCGCACATTCACTCAGCGCAAATACAGAGCAATTCGCCACATCACTGCAGATATTAAAATGGTTAGTCAGGGTGCGGAGGGGAAAAAACGGCCATATCCAGATAATTAATTCAAACACAAGATTTAAACAACATACAGATCTCAAAGTAATAAGACAGGCACAGGACTGGTTGGGTTAAACTATACTGAAGAAATCCCACTTGTACTTCTCATTATTTACATTTTATCACCCGCACACAGTAAACCCATTTCTGACAACTCATATGTACATATCATTCCCTAATCCTTTCATACTCCACCCAACTAGATCAGAGAGGTGCTTATCTGAAAGAGAATCATTCACATACCTTGGCTGCGTCCCACTATATTGGCAATAATGGGCCATTTGGAATGTAGACATTGGATGCAGGGGGTTCGTAAATGGTCTAAAATGTCAGCCTTTAACCTAGAATATTTAATACATTTATGTGTGTGTGTGTGTGTGTGTGTGTGTGTGTGTGTGTGTTTGGTAAACTGAAAAAAATCATTAGCCTCATAAGCATAGTTCAAATGTCGTACCACATCAGAACCAAGGGGCCAGGGTTCCAGTCTGGATGCACGCTTCGGTACTGCAGTTTAACTGAATCTGGGTCCAGAAAGACAATTCCCACTGAAGTCAAATTAGAAAATTCCTAGTAAGACACTTGTGTCATCACCGTTGTGCACAAAATGTTCATCACTCACAGCCGAATATATTAACATTCTATATTCATGCTCTGAGGTCATGACCCCAGCTAGCCAGGGAAAGCGTCAGTTGACTTGTTAAGCTGTCTACATTGCTCTGACAGAGTTCCCGGAGCTTGTTCGCGCAATATTCCTGTCTGTCTAATTCACACAGAGAAGTGCTCTACTCCGTTAGCCAGCACCTTGCCTAAACAGGTGTTCTACTCTGTTAGCCAGCACCTTGCCTAAACAGGTGTTCTACTCCATTAGCCAGCACCTTGCCTAAACAGGTGTTCTACTCCGTTAGCCAGCATCTTGCCTAAACAGGTGTTCTACTCCGTTAGCCAGCACCTTGCCTAAACAGGTGCTCTACTCTGTTAGCCAGCACCTTGCCTAAACAGGTGTTCTACTCTGTTAGCCAGCACCTTGCCTAAACAGGTGCTCTACTCCATTAGCAAGCACCTTGCCTAAACAGGTGCTCTACTCCATTAGCCAGCACCTTGCCTAAACAGGTGTTCTACTCTGTTAGCCAGCACCTTGCCTAAACAGGTGTTCTACTCCGTTAGCCAGCACCGTGCCTAAACAGGTGTTCTACTCCGTTAGCCAGCACCTTGCCTAAACAGGTGCTCTACTCCGTTAGCCAGCACATTGCCTAAACAGGTGTTCTACTCCGTTAGCCAGCACCTTGCCTAAACAGGTGCTCTACTCCGTTAGCCAGCACCTTGCCTAAACAGGTGTTCTACTCCGTTAGCCAGCACCTTGCCTAAACAGGTGTTCTACTCCGTTAGCCAGCACCTTGCCTAAACAGGTGTTCTACTCCCTTAGACAGCACCTTGCCTAAACAGGTGTTCTACTCCGTTAGCCAGCACCTTGCCTAAACAGGTGTTCTACTCCGTTAGCCAGCACCTTGCCTAAACAGGTGTTCTACTCCGTTAGCCAGCACCTTGCCTTAACAGGTGTTCTACTCCGTTAGCCAGCACCTTGCCTAAACAGGTGTGCGTTTCTTTCGCCTCCAGACTAAGCACGAGCATTGGAACATTGTGGGAGGTAACCTGGATGTCTCTCCTAGGTTAGGCAAACATTGAATGGGGTCTCATTACATTTTCAAGCCTTTGGGGGTTTTCAAGCTACTGAATCTGGCAGGAGATGGCAATGTTTCAAATCAGCCTAGCTTGTGCATTACTATCACTATAGCTGTCACTAACTAGCAGGGACAATTCTATAGCTATCACTACCTAGCAGGGACCATTCTATAGCTGTACTAACTATCAGGAACCATTCTATTGCTGTCACTAACTATCAGGGACCATTCTATAGCTATCACTAACTAGCAGGGACCATTCTATAGCTGTCACTAACTATCAGGGACCATTCAATAGCTATCACTAACTAACAGGGACCATTCTATAGCTGTCACTAACTATCAGGGACCATTCTATAGCTGTACTAACTAACAGGGACCATTCTATAGCTATCACTAACTAGCAGGGACCATTCTATAGCTATCACTAACTATCAGGGACCATTCTATAGCTATCACTAACTATCAGGGACCATTCTATAGATTTACTAACTAACAGGGACCATTCTATAGCTGTCACTAACTATCAGGGACCATTCTATAGCTATCACTAACTATCAGGGACCATTCTATAGCTGTCACTAACTATCAGGGACCATTCTATAGCTATCACTAACTATCAGGGACCATTCTATAGCTGTACTAACTATCAGGGACCATCATATAGCTATACCTAACTATCAGGGACCCTTCTATAGCTGTCACTAACTATCAGGGACCATTCCATTCTATATCTGTACTAACTATCAGGGACCATTCTATAGCTGTCACTAACTATCAGGGACCATTCTATAGATATCACTAACTATCAGGGACCATTCCATAGCTGTCGCTAACTATCAGTGACCATTCAATAGCTATCACTAACTAACAGGGACCATTCTATAACTGTCACTAACTAACAGGGACCATTCTATAGCTATCACTAACTATCAGGGACCATTCTATAGCTGTCACTAACTATCAGGGACCATTCTATAGCTATCACTAACTATCAGGGACCATTCTATAGATATCACTAACTAACAGGGACCATTCTAGAGCTATTACTAACTATCAGGGACCATTCTATAGCTGTACTAACTAACAGGGACCATTCTATAGCTATCACTAACTAACAAATCCATTCTATAGCTGTCACTAACTATCAGGGACCATTCTACAGCAATCACTAACTATCAGGGACCATTCTATAGCTGTCACTAACTATCAGGGACCATTCTATAGCTATCACTAACTAACAGGGACCATTCTATAGCTATCACTAACTAACAGATCCATTCTATAGCTGTCAATAACTATTAGGGACCATTATATAGCTATAACTAACTATCAGGGACCATTCTATAGCTGTCAATAACTATTAGGGACCATTCTATAGCTGTACTAACTATCAGGGACCATTCTATAGCTGTCACTAACTATCAGGGACCATTCTATAGCTGTCACTATCTATCAGGGACCATTCTATAGCTGTCACTAACTATCAGAGACCATTCTACAGCTGTACTAACTAACAGGGACCATTCTATAGCTGTACTAACTAACAGGGACCATTTTATAGCTATCACTAACTAACAGGGACCATTCTATAGCTATCACTAACTATCAGGGACCATTGTATAGCTGTACTAACTAACAGGGACCATTCTATAGCTTTACTAACTATCAGGGACCATTCTATAGCTGTCACTAACTAGCAGGGACCATTCTATAGCTGTCACTACCTAACAGGGACCATTCTATAGCTATCACTAACTATCAGGGACCATTCTATAGCTGTCACTAACTAGCAGGGACCATTCTATAGCTGTCACTACCTAACAGGGACCATTCAATAGCTGTCACTAACTAACAGGGACCATTTTATAGCTGTCACTAACTATCAGGGACCATTCTATAGCTGTCACTAACTAACAGGGACCATTCTATAGCTGTCACTAACTATCAGGGACCATTCTATAGCTGTCACTAACTAACAGGGACCATTCTATAGCTGTCACTAACTAACAGGGACCATTATATAGCTGTCACTAACTATCAGGGACCATTCTATAGCTATCACTAACTAACAGGGACCATTCTATAGCTGTACTAACTAACAGGGACCATTCTATAACTATCACTAACTAACAGGGACCATTCTATAGCTATCACTAACTAACAGGGACCATTCTATAGCTATCACTAACTAACAGGGACCATTCTATATCTGTACTAACTAACAGGGACCATTCTATAGCTGTCACTAACTATCAGGGACCATTCTATAGCTGTACTAACTAACAGGGACCATTCTATAGCTGTCACTAACTAACAGGGACCATTCTATAGCTGTACTAACTAACAGGGACCATTCTATAGCTATCACTAACTATCAGGGACCATTCTATAGCTGTCACTAACTAACAGGGACCATTCTATAGCTATCACTAACTAACAGGGACCATTCTATAGCTGTACTAACTAACAGGGACCATTCTATAGCTGTCACTAACTATCAGGTACCATTCTATAGCTGTACTAACTAACAGGGACCATTCTGTAGCTGTCACTACCTATCAGGGACCCTTCTATAGCTGTCACTAACTATCAGGGACCATTCTGTAGCTGTCACTAACTATCAGGGACCATTCTATTGCTATCACTAACTAACAGGGACCATTCTATAGCTGTACTAACTAACAGGGACCATTCTATAGCTATCACTAACTATCAGGGACCATTCTATAGCTGTCACTAACTAACAGGGACCATTCTATAGCTATCACTAACTAACAGGGACCATTCTATAGCTGTACTAACTAACAGGGACCATTCTATAGCTGTCACTAACTATCAGGTACCATTCTATAGCTGTACTAACTAACAGGGACCATTCTGTAGCTGTCACTACCTATCAGGGACCCTTCTATAGCTGTCACTAACTATCAGGGACCATTCTGTAGCTGTCACTAACTATCAGGGACCATTCTATTGCTATCACTAACTAACAGGGACCATTCTATAGCTGTACTAACTAACAGGGACCATTCTATAGCTTTACTAACTATCAGGGACCATTCTATAGCTGTCACTAACTAGCAGGGACCATTCTATAGCTGTCACTACCTAACAGGGACCATTCTATAGCTATCACTAACTATCAGGGACCATTCTATAGCTGTCACTAACTAGCAGGGACCATTCTATAGCTGTCACTACCTAACAGGGACCATTCAATAGCTGTCACTAACTAACAGGGACCATTTTATAGCTGTCACTAACTATCAGGGACCATTCTATAGCTGTCACTAACTATCAGGGACCATTCTATAGCTGTCACTAACTATCAGGGACCATTCTATAGCTGTCACTAACTATCAGGGACCATTCTGTAGCTGTCACTAACTATCAGGGACCATTCTATTGCTATCACTAACTAACAGGGACCATTCTATAGCTATCACTAACTATCAGGGACCATTCTATAGCTATCACTAACTAACAGGGACCATTCTATAGCTATCACTAACTATCAGGGACCATTCTATAGCTATCACTAACTATCAGGGACCATTCTATAGCTGTCATTAACTATCAGGGACCCTTCTATATCTGTACTAACTAACAGGGACCATTCTATATCTGTACTAACTAACAGGGACCATTCTATAGCTATCACTAACTATCAGGGACCCTTCTATAGCTGTCACTAACTAACAGGGACCATTCTATAGCTATCACTAACTATCAGGGACCATTCTATAGCTATCACTAACTAACAGGGACCATTCTATAGCTATCACTAACTAACAGGGACCATACTATAGCTGTCACTAACTATCAGGGACCATTCTATATCTGTACTAACTAACAGGGACCATTCTATAGCTGTCACTAACTATCAGGGACCATTCTATAGCTGTCACTAACTATCAGGGACCATTCCATTCTATATCTGTACTAACTAACAGGGACCATTCTATAGCTGTCACTAACTATCAGGGACCCTTCTATAGCTGCCACTAACTATCAGGGACCATTCTATAGCTGTCACTAACTATCAGGGACCATTCTATATCTGTACTAACTAACAGGGACCATTCTATAGCTATCACTAACTATCAGGGACCATTCTATAGCTGTCACTAACTATCAGGGACCATTCTATAGCTGTCACTAACTATCAGGGACCATTCTATAGCTGTCACTAACTATCAGGGACCATTCTATAGCTGTCACTAACTAGCAGGGACCATTCTATAGCTGTCACTAACTAACAGGGACCATTCTATAAATATCACTAACTATCAGGGACCATTCTATAACTGTACTAACTAACAGGGACCATTCTATAGCTATCACTAACTAACAGGGACCATTCTATAGCTATCACTAACTATCAGGGACCATTCTATAGCTGTACTAACTAACAGGGACCATTATATAGCTATCACTAACTAACAGGGACCATTCTATAGCTATCACTAACTAACAGGGACCATTCTATAGCTGTCACTAACTATCAGGGACCATTCTATAGCTGTACTAACTAACAGGGACCATTCTATAGCTATCACTAACTAACAGGTACCATTCTATAGCTGTCACTAACTAACAGGGACCATTCTATATCTGTACTAACTAACAGGGATCATTCCATAGCTGTCAATAACTATCAGGGACCATTCTATAGCTGTCACTAACTATCAGGTACCCTTCTATAGCTGTCACTAACTATCAGGGACCATTCTATAGCTATCACTAACTAACAGGGACCATTCTGTAGCTATCACTAACTATCAGGGACCATTCTATATCTGTCACTAACTAACAGGGACCATACAATAGCTGTCACTAACTATCAGGGATTATTCTATATCTGTACTAACTAACAGGGACCATTCTATAGCTGTCACTAACTATCAGGGACCATTTTATAGCTATCACTAACTAACACAGACCATTCTGTAGCTGTCACTAACTATCAGGGACCATTCTATAGCTGTACTAACTAACAGGGACCATTCTATAGCTATCACTAACTAACAGGTACCATTCTATAGCTGTCACTAACTATCAGAGACCATTCTATAGCTATCACTAACTAACAGGGACCATTCTTTAGCTGTCACTAACTATCAGGGACCATTCTATAGCTGTCACTAACTATCAGGGACCATTCTATAGCTTTACTAACTAACAGGGACCATTATATAGCTGTCACTAACTTTCAGGGACCATTCTATAGCTGTCACTAACTATCAGGGACCATTCTATATCTGTACTAACTAACAGGGACCATTCTATAGCTGTCACTAACTATCAGGGACCATTATATAGCTATACCTAACTATCAGGGACCCTTCTATAGCTGTCACTAACTATCAGGGACCATTCCATTCTATATCTGTACTAACTAACAGGGACCATTCTATAGCTGTCACTAACTATCAGGGACCATTCTATAGCTGTCACTAACTAACAGGGACCATTCTATAGCTATCACTAACTAACAGGGACCATTCTATAGCTGTCACTAACTATCAGGGACCATTCTATAGCTATCACTAACTATCAGGGACCATTCTATAGCTGTCACTACCTAACAGGGACCATTCTATAGCTGTACTAACTAACAGGGACCATTCTATAGCTATCACTAACTAACAGGGACCATTCTATATCTGTACTAACTATCAGGAACCATTATATAGCTATCACTAACTATCAGGGACCATTCTATACCTGTACTAACTAACAGGGACCATTCTATAGCTATCACTAACTAGCAGGGACCATTCTATAGCTGTCACTAACTATCAGGGACCATTCTATAGCTGTCACTAACTATCAGGGACCATTCTATAGCTGTCACTAACTATCAGGGACCATTCTATATCTGTACTAACTATCAGGGACCATTATATAGCTATCACTAACTATCAGGGACCATTCTATAGCTGTACTAACTAACAGGGACAATTCTATAGCTATCACTAACTAGAAGGGACCATTCTATAGCTGTCACTAACTAACAGGGACCATTCTATAGTTATCGCTAACTAACAGCAACCATTCTATAGCTGTCACTAACTATCAGGGACCATTCTATAGCTATCACTAACTATCAGGGACCATTCTATAGCTGTCACTAACTAGCAGGGACCATTCTATAGCTGTCACTAACTATCAGGGACCATTCTATAGCTGTACTAACTAACAGGGACCATTCTATAGCTATCACTAACTAACAGGGACCATTCTATAGCTATCACTAACTAGCAGGGACCATTCTATAGCTGTCACTAACTATCAGGGACCATTCTATAGCTGTACTAACTAACAGGGACCATTCTATAGCTATCACTAACTAACAGGGACCATTCTATAGCTGTACTAACTAACAGGGACCATTCTATAGCTATCACTAACTATCAAGGACCATTCTATAGCTGTACTAACTAACAGGGACCATTCTATAGATATCACTAACTATCAGGGAAATTGTACTTCTAAAGTTAAAAGCATTGTATTGGTGTAAAACAGTGCAATTTCTTTTAAATCCTTTTAAATTCTTTTAA
Source organism: Salvelinus fontinalis (assembly GCF_029448725.1). Classification (NCBI taxonomy): domain Eukaryota; kingdom Metazoa; phylum Chordata; class Actinopteri; order Salmoniformes; family Salmonidae; genus Salvelinus; species Salvelinus fontinalis. The sequence continues at coordinate 25,571,339 of NC_074694.1, forward strand.
ATCCAAGTCACATTAAGATTGACTTTATAATTTAAACCCATCATTTTATATATTACCAAAGACAGAAGGGGTAACTCAGACACGTCACAGGGGCTATAAAGCTGAAGCATCCATTTAGACCATTTTCCCACCACCAAATATGGTAGTGAGAGGAAGTCCAGTAGCGGGGAGTGGGAGAGGATGGAACTAGGTGAAACTGGGCTGACATTCTGCTAATTTCTTCATTGCTGAAACATCTGATCCCAATAAATGTTTTTGTTCCCAAATCTACAATCTCTTATTAACACAGTGCGTTGTTTAGGAGTGCAAGATTGAATTGAGTTTGCAAGAAGTGACCCCCCCACCCAAACAAACTGTCTCTATGATCTAGATGCACTATTGTAAAGTGGCTGTTCCACTGGATGTCATAAGGTGAATGCACCAATTTGTAAGTCGCTCTGGATAAGAGCGTCTGCTAAATGACTTAAATGTAAATGCAAATGTAAATGTCTCCAAGCCTCCCCATGCTTTCTGTTCCTAACACTAATACTAAAACTGAAACAAAATAATATAAAAATTAAATATCAATATTTTTATATAACTACAACAAAATAAAAACTAGCAAATCAGGTCTGAAAACTAACTGAAACTAAACTGAATTTCAAATAAAAATGGAAAAACAAATAGAAATTAAAAGGAATATAAAAGCACTCCACTCGAATAACCTTGGTGTGTGTGTGACTGTGAGTGTATGTGTGCACACTCTCATCTATGTGTGACTTCATTTTCTATTTTACACTCCACAGCCCAGGATGGGATAAAAGGAGTCTCTTTATCTGTTCAAGCAGACGTGTTCGGATATGGATGCCAGGTGAAGAACAAATTGGTTGATCTGATGCCCTGACCTGCAGTGCAGTGGGAGTTCAGTAAGAACACACACACACACACGCATACACACGCATACACACACACACACACACACACACACACTCCGTCGTCGATCCTCTCAGCCCATAGGAGTCAAAAACTGCACCTTCATTCATCATCATTACCGCTCCACACACAGACCTGACAGAGCCCTGGCACACACACACACACACACACTAACACACTCACTCACCTATCTAACATACACACTCACCTATCTAACACACACACTCACCACCATCACATTTACTCCACAGACTAACTTCCTCTATCAGAGCCAAGGAAGTGGGCTGAAAATGGCTAGAGAGGACATGGGGGAGTAAATGACACAGAGTCACTGCCCAGTTTCTCTCCCTCTTTCTCTCTCTTTCTCTCTCTCTCTGTTGGACTCTGTGTGTGAGGTTGGGCGTGGTTTTCTCTGTTAGGGTTGAGTTTGAGTTTTATACAATTATTTACAGTGTGGAGACGTTTCAGGAGGTGTTGGGGCTCAGGGGGGCTGTCAGGACAGCTGGAGAGGAGGGGTTGGATGTACGGTTCTAATGTGGTGCTGGCTGGTGTATTGTACTGTGCTTGTTGTGTACTGTGTAATGTGATTGTGTGGAAGTAGTGATTGCATGCAATGTCTATTTATGGGGGGGGGGTTGCTGTGTTTTTAGTGTAATGAGGATGTTTTTTTTTAAGTATATCTCCCCCTCTTGCTCTCCCTCCCCCTCGCTCTCTCTCCCCTTCTTTATTTCTCCCCCTATCCCTCCTTTGCCCCCCTCTCTCTCTCTCCTCTCCAGTCCACTCTAGCTCTCCTGATAAAAAAGTAATAAAGGCATCCTAATGGCACCTCTCTTCCCCTCTCAACAATCCATGATGAATTCTATTCCTGAAATAGCCGCTGTTGTTTCCCAAACAAAGGAGCCTAAAGACAGTACTGTGTGTGTGTGTGTGTGTGTGTGTGTGTGCGTGCGTGCGTGCGTGTGTGTGTGTTAAACTATACTTGTGGGAACCAAGGTCTAATGCTATTTCTAGGGGGTTTTAGGGTTAAGGTTAGAATTAGTGTCAGGATTAGAATTAGGGTTAGGAGCTAGGGTTAGTTTTAGGGTCAGGAGCTAGGGTTAAGTTTAGGGTTAGGAGCTAGGGTTAGGTTTTTGGATTATGGTTAATGCTTGGGTTAAGGTTAAGATTAGGGTTAGAGTTAGGGTAGGGGTACAGGTTAGGGTTAAGTTTAGGGGTTATGGAAAATATGATTTTGAATGGGACCAAATTGTATGTCCCCACAAGGTTAGCTGTGCAAGACTGTGTGTGTGTGTGTGCCACTCAGCCCCAGGCAAAGCTCTGGCACCCCAATGGTGCAACCAGCTTCCCCTGAAGCCAGGAGAGCGGAGTCCCTGCCCATCTTCCCAATTAATCTGAGTCCCTCAGCCCCCCCCCCCCCCTCCTCTTCTCACGTTGGGTGTGATCCCCTAAAACATATCAATACAACTGTGGTTAAGTGGTAAATTGATTGCCATGGGCCTTGCTCAGACGTGGATTTGAAAAACCAGTTGGAATAATTTTAAACACTGAATGTGCTTGATAAAACTTACTTGTTGCAATGGAACCGATTTCAAATGTGTAAATCCCGCCTACATGGCACTTCAAGCAGTCTAAAGCTAATGCTCAACGTATCTGAAAGATTTCAAATAGGATTTGAACCCAGGTCTAGTCTGCTTACATGGCTGTGGTCAGTGTGTTTCAGCCTCTTCACGCTCCAGGTACCCTATCTATCATGCTGCAGCCAGAGCCCTAACCCAATCAATCAGCTTCCTCGTGTCTTTACAGGCAGGAGAGGAGAGCCTATAGGCACAAACACACCACCTCCCTACCTACCAATCAATCTTCAGCGAGATAGAAAACAGAGGGGGAGCCAAGGGAGAGAGAGATGGAGAGAGAGATAAATAAGGAAAAAAAGTATAAAGGTGGAGAGAGAGAAAGAGAAAGGGAGAGACACACAAAGCTCCAGTTTCCTTGAGAAAAATCGATGGGGTGGCTCTCTTTTTCCTATCAGAAAAGCCTTTGATATCACCCAATGACACCCTTCTAAATGACTTGTAGATGAAGACTGGATGACCCCTCTCTTTGTTTCTACCCTGTGAAGTGACCCGCTCCCAAATCAGATCATAAATTGACTTCTTCTGCAGGTCTGACTACAGTACCAGCACCTCTCCCTCTCACTCTCTCCCCTTCCTCCCTTCCTCCCTCTCTCGCTTTCCCCCACCTACCTGCTCAAAATGAGCAGAGAAAAGTGGAAAAAACAAGAAAAAAGAGAGGGAAAATGGAGGAGAGGTATTAATAGTGACAGGCCAGGCAATTGAGAGGATGGCCTGATGACAATAGCTCTATGTGAAGGCCTGTGTGTGGAGAGGTAATGGGCTGATAGAGGGAGTGGATGGAGGGTGGGGTGGATGATGGGTTAATGCCTATGGAGAATGACCACCAGACTAGCTGAGCCATTATTCTGACTAGGCCAGTGCTGCCGGGGCCTCTAAAAGCCTACAGTCCCACTCAGGGGTAAAGGAGTCCCAGGTTGCCTCCTAAATGGCACCTTATTCCCTACATAGTACACGACTTTCTATGGGCCCTGGTCAAAAATAGTGCACTAAATCGGGAATATGGTGCCATTTGGGATGTGCAGATCTCCAGTCCCTAGACTGTTCTGTTCTGTACTATAGTGTACTCTACTCTACCTCTCTTTTACTTGTCCTGTCCTGTCTGCCTGAGTAGCTCTGTTTCTGACAGCCCAGAGACACAAGTGGCAAATCAGCTGTAACTTTCAAAATGAAGCTACATCACACGCACATAAAGCAAGACTTTTAACCAAGCCCACAAAATACCAGAAACATTTCACAGGCTTGGTTTAAAGGGATAGTTCGGGATTTTGGCAATGAAGCCCTTTATCTCCTTCCCCAGAGTCAGATGAACTCATGGATGTCATAATACAACTGTGAAAACATATTACTGTAAAACAACCGTGAAAACACGTGTTTGTCATTGCCTATTTGAATCAGAGCTCTGCCAACATCTCTTGGTGGCGGAAGTCAGTGAAGATATCAAGCCTGCACTGTAAAACATTTCCTGTAATTTTTATAGTAAATTTCCGACAGCACAGTAGCCAGCATCGCTCAGAGGACCTTTACTGAAACAAAAATGTTCAGCATATTACTGTACAACCTGACTACAGCAACATTCTGTATTTCTATCATTTACAAGTGTATTGCCAGAAGAACCGTGGCTATTAAACTGTTGCAGATTTACAGTGCAGACAGCTAGTGGCGACGACGGGCAGTATTTCTGTTGTATGTATTTGAAATAGGTATTTCAATACTTATTTTGTCATTTGTACTTCACAGGCCTGAAGTACAATGAATGTATTTTAAAACAGTTGAATTAGAATACACATATGTTGTACCCTGCTTAACTACAACACCATTCTCCGTAATGGTAACATACTTTTTAAAACTTGCTATGACTGTGATACAGTTCTTGTTTATGTACCTTAGTGTAACGCACTGGCTGTCAGTCGCTCTGGATAAGAATGTCTGCCTAATGATACAAATGTAAATGTAAATGTATAAATGAACACTATCAAAGCACCATGCTGGGCATTATTCTAATGATATTCGCCACCTAACTAGGCTAAATGTTTTCAAAATACAAACAGTTTGAGGGCAGAGCTCTTTAGATTAATACCCAGCAGTGTGCTATACAAGTGTTCATTTTACATTTACATTTTGGTCATTTAGCAGACACTCTTGTCCCGAGTGACTTACAATCAGTGCATTCAACTAAGGTTGATTTAAAAGACAAACACATATCACAGTCATAGAAAGTAGAAGGTTTCTGAAACCGTTACTGAGAATATTGTTGCAGTTAATGATACATTGGTCTTCAAGGTATTTTTTTTTGAAACAATACTATTGATTGACCATCTCTGGAAAGTGCCAAGTACGTTACTCTAATATTCACAGTAACTTGCCACCATATTTCCTGTAAGTAACTGTAATATCAGAGGAACAGTACAATACTGTAAAATGTGCCTACTATACAGTAAGAAAGTAAATACTACTATAATTGTAATATTGGTATTCTACAGTATTTTGCTGTAACTACATGGGATTGTAATTGGTTGCTAGGTATTTGTATATTACAGCATATTTATGAATAGTTGGTGTTTTATATTAATTGCACTTCTAGAAGCCTAAACAAAGGCTTTAAAACTGGCCGTGAATACAGGGCAAAACAGTCATTCTGATTCCCATGTAAAATAGCCTTTTGACTCATAATTTGTGAAAAAGTAGTTTTTCAATCATGTCAAACTACCAGTCAGTCTGAAAATACAGACTGAGTGTGGGGGGGGGGGGGGGGGGGGGACTAGTAGGTCCGAGTGCTCACCTTGACTGATGGTTCTTTGAAAGGGCCTATGTCAAGCAACATAGACGCAGTGTGCAGTGAGATTATCTCAAACAAATTTGTTGATACAAAAAGCAACTCAAGCAACATTGAAATTGCATACAACATCCAATCCTGTCATACATCACATCATGGTTTCATAAATTAGGGTTTGGCCGGGGGGGCTATACAAGTAGGCTGTCATTGTAAATAATAATTTGTTCGTAACTGACTTGCCTAGTTAAATAAAGGTTAAATAAATGAAAAATTCTAACTGTTTGGTTATCGTAACAGTATCAATATAGATAAAATGTTGGCTGTATAATTTATCTAGCTAGCCCAAGTGTAACTAGCAGCACTGTTTATCAAGCTAGCTAGCTAGTTCATCTTGGACAATTTAATTTGAAACTTTACAGAGTGAGGTCTGGGTACATTTCATTATTATATGTTCATATATCATGACTATCAAGGCCATTAATAACCCCTCCTCCATCCCGCCTCCTGAATACAAGTGTTTGACATGGGGGAAGGGACCAGTAGCTTCAATATCAAACTTCATCAATGTAGACGCAGTCATTTGTCATACTTTGGTAGTCCTACTTTGATCTGGTTTCATCCAAATATCAACTAACTTCATGAAAAACATGATTTTCACTGTTTGGGACCTTTTATACATGTCAGTTAAATTGGTACAGCACTCTAACTAACGGGTGCCACAAATACAGCGTCTTACAAGGCACAGCTCAAAATATGTTAATGAGCCAGAATCAACAATACCATGCACCCACTAGTCTTCCAAAGGTTTTGGTACTCCAAAAATACAGTATGGTACTGTATTCTGTGGGATACAGCATTCTCACTAATGGGTGTAACAAATATAGCCTCTTACAAGGCATGTCTCAAAATATGTTAATAAGCCAGAGATTCTTTCTCTGCCCACAACATTTTCCCACAATGCACCATAATTCACAGTATGATGCATACAGTACTTAACTGTAAAATTGTATTGTAATTTTATAGCAGTGTAGTGGAATTCCATTGAGCCCCCATAATGCATTGCTATTTAGAGTACTGTACTGTAATTTAGAATTACAGTAGCTAACTGTAAATGTGTTGCTGTAAATTTACATCAATTTGTTTCATTGACTGGAGCTCTGGTTGTGATAACATGCAGCTAACTGTTTAATGACACTGACTGAGAGATGAATGGAGCAAAGATGCTTCTCATTCTCTCTCTCTCTCTCTCTCTCTCTCAGATCAAAATTAAATCAAATTTGATTTGTCACATGCTTCGTAAACAACAAGTGTGGACTTACAGTGAAATGCTTAGTTATGGGCCCTTCCCAACAATGCAGAGAGAGGAAAAAGAGAAATAATAGGGGAAAAATGCATTATTTATTAGCAGATGCTCTTATCCAGAGCAACTTATAGGATGAATTAGGTTTAAGTGCTTTGCTCATGAGCACATCGACAGATATCACCTAGTCTGCTCGGGGATTCAAACCAGCGACCTTTCAGTTGGTTAATAGCCCAACACTCTTAACCAATAGGCTACAAGCTAGTGACAGCACTAGAAACAATACATCTCTCTCTCTCTCACTCGCTCCCTCCCTCCCTCTCTCTTTTTCTCTCCCTCATACCCTCCCTCTGTCTCCTTCTCTCACCCTATCCCTCTCTCCACCCTATGCTAATCTGAGTCCTCTGATGCAGCGTGGCGCCTCGATTCCCCTTGGCGTGTGAGCCAGGAATCAAACAGCAGCATGACCCCCACACTCACTACCCACCATCCCATCTTCCACCATCCCGTCCCCTCAACAACTCACCCCACCGGGGGGCAAAATAGAATCAGAGATGAAAAATGAAAGAATGAAGAAAGAAAGAGGGAGAGAGAGAGGCCAAAGGGTGTCTCCGTATCGCTTTTCTCTCTCTCCCTCTCTCCCTAGGCGCCAGACGCCTCACACGGTTAGCAGAGTCAGAGAGGGAGAGACGGAGGGAGTGAGGGAGAGAAGAGAAGGAAAGGCGAATTGATAAGAGGAGAGGTTCAGTGAGGGCCAAATGGCTTGGTAGCCCGAGGCGAGATATACACATTGACTGAGAAAAGCTCCCTCTGTTCACCTGTTCACTTCAATAAGGCCAAACAGGTTTATTCAAACAGCGGCCATGACACCCCCAACATCATACAGTGCTCCCCTCTAAGATATAACTCCCACTGGTGCCTTGCGTCAGTTGCTGTAAGACATAGAGAGAGGCTTGTACAACAAGCTAGGGAAGCTGTTAGAGAGCTGTCCTCCTTCAAGCAGACTGTACATCTGCTTTGTTTTTGAGTGTGTGAGTGTGTGTATGTATGTGTGTTTATATGTGCGTGTGTGTGTGTTTGTAGAACAGTAGATAGTTGAGTCCCAACTGAATATTTCCAACGTGAGAACATCAAAGAACTGGCAACCGCTTGGAACAGAACAACTAACTCATGACAAGAGAAATAGAAAACAGAATACATGATACAACCACACCGTTGTGTTAATAACTGAAGACATGATACAACCACACCATCGTGGTTAATAACTGAAGACATGATACAACCACACCATCGTGGTTAATAACTGAAGACATGATACAACCACACCATCGTGTTAATAACTGAAGACATGATACAACCACACCATCGCGGTTAATAACTGAAGACATGATACAACCACACCATCGTGGTTAATAACTGAAGACATGATACAACCACACCATCGTGGTTAATAACTGAAGACATGATACAACCACACCATCGTGTTAATAACTGAAGACATGATACAACCACACCATCGCGGTTAATAACTGAAGACATGATACAACCACACCGTTGTGTTAATAACTGAAGACATGATACAACCACACCATCGTGGTTAATAACTGAAGACATGATACAACCACACCATCGTGTTAATAACTGAAGACATGATACAACCACACCATCGCGGTTAATAACTGAAGACATGATACAACCACACCATCGTGGTTAATAACTGAAGACATGATACAACCACACCGTCGTGGTTAATAACTGAAGACATGATACAACCACACCATCGTGTTAATAACTGAAGACATGATACAACCACACCGTTGTGTTAATAACTGAAGACATGATACAACCACACCATCGTGGTTAATAACTGAAGACATGAACCACCACACCATCGTGGTTAATAACTGAAGACATGATACAACCACACCATCGCGGTTAATAACTGAAGACATGATACAACCACACCATCGTGTTAATAACTGAAGACATGATACAACCACACCGTTGTGTTAATAACTGAAGACATGATACAACCACACCATCGTGGTTAATAACTGAAGACATGATACAACCACACCGTTGTGTTAATAACTGAAGACATGATACAACCACACCATCGTGGTTAATAACTGAAGACATGATACAACCACACCATCGTGGTTAATAACTGAAGACATGATACAACCACACCATCGTGTTAATAACTGAAGACATGATACAACCACACCATCGTGTTAATAACTGAATACATGATACAACCACACCGTTGTGTTAATAACTGAAGACATGATACAACCACACCATCGTGGTTAATAACTGAAGACATGATACAACCACACCATCGTGGTTAATAACTGAAGACATGATACAACCACACCGTCGTGGTTAATAACTGAAGACATGATACAACCACACCATCGTGGTTAATAACTGAAGACATGATACAACCACACCGTTGTGTTAATAACTGAAGACATGATACAACCACACCATTGTGTTAATAACTGAAGACATGATACAACCACACCATCGTGGTTAATAACTGAAGACATGATACAACCACACCATCGTGTTAATAACTGAAGACATGATACAACCACACCATCGTGGTTAATAACTGAAGACATGATACAACCACACCATCGTGGTTAATAACTGAAGACATGATACAACCACACCATCGTGTTAATAACTGAAGACATGATACAACCACACCATCGCGGTTAATAACTGAAGACATGATACAACCACACCATCGTGGTTAATAACTGAAGACATGATACAACCACACCGTCGTGGTTAATAACTGAAGACATGATACAACCACACCATCGCGGTTAATAACTGAAGACATGATACAACCACACCGTTGTGTTAATAACTGAAGACATGATACAACCACACCATCGTGGTTAATAACTGAAGACATGATACAACCACACCATCGTGGTTAATAACTGAAGACATGATACAACCACACCATCGTGGTTAATAACTGAAGACATGATACAACCACACCGTCGTGGTTAATAACTGAAGACATGATACAACCACACCATTGTGTTAATAACTGAAGACATGATACAACCACACCGTTGTGTTAATAACTGAAGACATGATACAACCACACCGTTGTGTTAATAACTGAAGACATGATACAACCACACCATCGTGGTTAATAACTGAAGACATGATACAACCACACCACCGTGTTAATAACTGAAGACATGATACAACCACACCATCGTGGTTAATAACTGAAGACATGATACAACCACACCATCGTGTTAATAACTGAAGACATGATACAACCACACCATCGCGGTTAATAACTGAAGACATGATACAACCACACCATCGTGGTTAATAACTGAAGACATGATACAACCACACCGTCGTGGTTAATAACTGAAGACATGATACAACCACACCATCGCGGTTAATAACTGAAGACATGATACAACCACACCGTTGTGTTAATAACTGAAGACCTGATACAACCACACCATCGTGGTTAATAACTGAAGACATGATACAACCACACCATCGTGGTTAATAACTGAAGACATGATACAACCACACCATCGTGGTTAATAACTGAAGACATGATACAACCACACCGTCGTGGTTAATAACTGAAGACATGATACAACTACACCATCGTGTTAATAACTGAAGACATGATACAACCACACCATCGCGGTTAATAACTGAAGACATGATACAACCACACCGTCGTGGTTAATAACTGAAGACATGATACAACCACACCATCGCGGTTAATAACTGAAGACATGATACAACCACACCATCGTGTTAATAACTGAAGACATGATACAACCACACCGTTGTGTTAATAACTGAAGACATGATACAACCACACCGTTGTGTTAATAACTGAAGACATGATACAACCACACCATCGTGGTTAATAACTGAAGACATGATACAACCACACCATCGTGTTAATAACTGAAGACATGATACAACCACACCATCGTGGTTAATAACTGAAGACATGATACAACCACACCATCGTGTTAATAACTGAAGACATGATACAACCACACCATCGCGGTTAATAACTGAAGACATGATACAACCACACCATCGTGGTTAATAACTGAAGACATGATACAACCACACCGTCGTGGTTAATAACTGAAGACATGATACAACCACACCATCGCGGTTAATAACTGAAGACATGATACAACCACACCGTTGTGTTAATAACTGAAGACATGATACAACCACACCATCGTGGTTAATAACTGAAGACATGATACAACCACACCGTCGTGGTTAATAACTGAAGACATGATACAACCACACCATCGTGGTTAATAACTGAAGACATGATACAACCACACCGTCGTGGTTAATAACTGAAGACATGATACAACCACACCGTCGTGGTTAATAACTGAAGACATGATACAACCACACCATCGTGTTAATAACTGAAGACATGATACAACCACACCGTTGTGTTAATAACTGAAGACATGATACAACCACACCATCGTGGTTAATAACTGAAGACATGAACCACCACACCATCGTGGTTAATAACTGAAGACATGATACAACCACACCATCGCGGTTAATAACTGAAGACATGATACAACCACACCATCGTGTTAATAACTGAAGACATGATACAACCACACCGTTGTGTTAATAACTGAAGACATGATACAACCACACCATCGCGGTTAATAACTGAAGACATGATACAACCACACCATCGTGTTAATAACTGAAGACATGATACAACCACACCGTTGTGTTAATAACTGAAGACATGATACAACCACACCATCGTGGTTAATAACTGAAGACATGATACAACCACACCATCGTGGTTAATAACTGAAGACATGATACAACCACACCGTCGTGGTTAATAACTGAAGACATGATACAACCACACCGTTGTGTTAATAACTGAAGACATGATACAACCACACCGTTGTGTTAATAACTGAAGACATGATACAACCACACCATTGTGTTAATAACTGAAGACATGATACAACCACACCATCGTGGTTAATAACTGAAGACATGATACAACCACACCATCGTGGTTAATAACTGAAGACATGATACAACCACACCATCGTGGTTAATAACTGAAGACATGATACAACCACACCATCGTGTTAATAACTGAAGACATGATACAACCACACCATCGTGTTAATAACTGAAGACATGATACAACCACACCATCGTGTTAATAACTGAATACATGATACAACCACACCGTTGTGTTAATAACTGAAGACATGATACAACCACACCATCGTGGTTAATAACTGAAGACATGATACAACCACACCATCGTGGTTAATAACTGAAGACATGATACAACCACACCGTCGTGGTTAATAACTGAAGACATGATACAACCACACCGTTGTGTTAATAACTGAAGACATGATACAACCACACCGTTGTGTTAATAACTGAAGACATGATACAACCACACCATTGTGTTAATAACTGAAGACATGATACAACCACACCATCGTGGTTAATAACTGAAGACATGATACAACCACACCGTTGTGTTAATAACTGAATACATGATACAACCACACCGCTGTGTTAATAACTGAAGACATGATACAACCACACCATCGTGGTTAATAACTGAAGACATGATACAACCACACCATCGTGTTAATAACTGAAGACATGATACAACCACACCATCGTGGTTAATAACTGAAGACATGATACAACCACACCATCGTGGTTAATAACTGAAGACATGATACAACCACACCATCGTGTTAATAACTGAAGACATGATACAACCACACCATCGCGGTTAATAACTGAAGACATGATACAACCACACCATCGTGGTTAATAACTGAAGACATGATACAACCACACCGTCGTGGTTAATAACTGAAGACATGATACAACCACACCATCGCGGTTAATAACTGAAGACATGATACAACCACACCGTTGTGTTAATAACTGAAGACATGATACAACCACACCATCGTGGTTAATAACTGAAGACATGATACAACCACACCATCGTGGTTAATAACTGAAGACATGATACAACCACACCATCGTGGTTAATAACTGAAGACATGATACAACCACACCGTCGTGGTTAATAACTGAAGACATGATACAACCACACCATTGTGTTAATAACTGAAGACATGATACAACCACACCGTTGTGTTAATAACTGAAGACATGATACAACCACACCGTTGTGTTAATAACTGAAGACATGATACAACCACACCATCGTGGTTAATAACTGAAGACATGATACAACCACACCATCGTGTTAATAACTGAAGACATGATACAACCACACCATCGTGGTTAATAACTGAAGACATGATACAACCACACCATCGTGTTAATAACTGAAGACATGATACAACCACACCATCGCGGTTAATAACTGAAGACATGATACAACCACACCATCGTGGTTAATAACTGAAGACATGATACAACCACACCGTCGTGGTTAATAACTGAAGACATGATACAACCACACCATCGCGGTTAATAACTGAAGACATGATACAACCACACCGTTGTGTTAATAACTGAAGACATGATACAACCACACCATCGTGGTTAATAACTGAAGACATGATACAACCACACCATCGTGGTTAATAACTGAAGACATGATACAACCACACCATCGTGGTTAATAACTGAAGACATGATACAACCACACCGTCGTGGTTAATAACTGAAGACATGATACAACCACACCATCGTGGTTAATAACTGAAGACATGATACAACCACACCATCGTGGTTAATAACTGAAGACATGATACAACCACACCATCGTGGTTAATAACTGAAGACATGATACAACCACACCGTCGTGGTTAATAACTGAAGACATGATACAACCACACCGTCGTGGTTAATAACTGAAGACATGATACAACCACACCGTTGTGTTAATAACTGAAGACATGATACAACCACACCATCGCGGTTAATAACTGAAGACATGATACAACCACACCATCGTGTTAATAACTGAAGACATGATACAACCACACCGTTGTGTTAATAACTGAAGACATGATACAACCACACCATCGTGGTTAATAACTGATGACATGATACAACCACACCATCGTGGTTAATAACTGAAGACATGATACAACCACACCGTCGTGGTTAATAACTGAAGACATGATACAACCACACCGTTGTGTTAATAACTGAAGACATGATACAACCACACCGTTGTGTTAATAACTGAAGACATGATACAACCACACCATTGTGTTAATAACTGAAGACATGATACAACCACACCATCGTGGTTAATAACTGAAGACACGATACAACCACACCATCGTGGTTAATAACTGAAGACATGATACAACCACACCATCGTGGTTAATAACTGAAGACATGATACAACCACACCATCGTGTTAATAACTGAAGACATGATACAACCACACCATCGTGTTAATAACTGAAGACATGATACAACCACACCATCGTGTTAATAACTGAATACATGATACAACCACACCATCGTGGTTAATAACTGAAGACATGATACAACCACACCATCGTGGTTAATAACTGAAGACATGATACAACCACACCATCGTGGTTAATAACTGAAGACATGATACAACCACACCGTCGTGGTTAATAACTGAAGACATGATACAACCACACCGTTGTGTTAATAACTGAAGACATGATACAACCACACCGTTGTGTTAATAACTGAAGACATGATACAACCACACCATTGTGTTAATAACTGAAGACATGATACAACCACACCATCGTGGTTAATAACTGAAGACATGATACAACCACACCGTTGTGTTAATAACTGAATACATGATACAACCACACCGTTGTGTTAATAACTGAAGACATGATACAACCACACCATCGTGGTTAATAACTGAAGACATGATACAACCACACCATCGTGTTAATAACTGAAGACATGATACAACCACACCATCGTGGTTAATAACTGAAGACATGATACAACCACACCATCGTGGTTAATAACTGAAGACATGATACAACCACACCATCGTGTTAATAACTGAAGACATGATACAACCACACCATCGTGTTAATAACTGAAGACATGATACAACCACACCATCGTGTTAATAACTGAATACATGATACAACCACACCGTTGTGTTAATAACTGAAGACATGATACAACCACACCATCGTGGTTAATAACTGAAGACATGATACAACCACACCATCGTGGTTAATAACTGAAGACATGATACAACCACACCATCGTGGTTAATAACTGAAGACATGAACCACCACACCATCGTGGTTAATAACTGAAGACATGATACAACCACACCATCGTGGTTAATAACTGAAGACATGAACCACCACACCATCGTGTTAATAACTGAAGACATGATACAACCACACCATCGTGGTTAATAACTGAAGACATGAACCACCACACCATCGTGTTAATAACTGAAGACATGATACAACCACACCATCGCGGTTAATAACTGAAGACATGATACAACCACACCATCGTGTTAATAACTGAAGACATGATACAACCACACCGTTGTGTTAATAACTGAAGACATGATACAACCACACCATCGTGGTTAATAACTGAAGACATGATACAACCACACCATCGTGTTAATAACTGAAGACATGATACAACCACACCGTCGTGGTTAATAACTGAAGACATGATACAACCACACCGTTGTGTTAATAACTGAAGACATGATACAACCACACCATCGTGGTTAATAACTGAAGACATGATACAACCACACCGTTGTGTTAATAACTGAAGACATGATACAACCACACCATCGTGGTTAATAACTGAAGACATGATACAACCACACCATCGTGTTAATAACTGAAGACATGATACAACCACACCATCGTGGTTAATAACTGAAGACATGATACAACCACACCATCGTGGTTAATAACTGAAGACATGATACAACCACACCATCGTGGTTAATAACTGAAGACATGATACAACCACACCATCGTGGTTAATAACTGAAGACATGATACAACCACACCATCGTGTTAATAACTGAAGACATGATACAACCACACCATCGTGGTTAATAACTGAAGACATGATACAACCACACCATCGTGGTTAATAACTGAAGACATGATACAACCACACCATCGTGGTTAATAACTGAAGACATGATACAACCACACCATCGTGGTTAATAACTGAAGACATGATACAACCACACCGTTGTGTTAATAACTGAAGACATGATACAACCACACCATCGTGGTTAATAACTGAAGACATGATACAACCACACCGTTGTGTTAATAACTGAAGACATGATACAACCACACCGTCGTGTTAATAACTGAAGACATGATACAACCACACCATCGTGGTTAATAACTGAAGACATGATACAACCACACCGTTGTGTTAATAACTGAAGACATGATACAACCACACCGTTGTGTTAATAACTGAAGACATGATACAACCACACCATTGTGTTAATAACTGAAGACATGATACAACCACACCATCGTGGTTAATAACTGAAGACATGATACAACCACACCGTTGTGTTAATAACTGAAGACATGATACAACCACACCATCGTGGTTAATAACTGAAGACATGATACAACCACACCATCGTGGTTAATAACTGAAGACATGATACAACCACACCATCGTGGTTAATAACTGAAGACATGATACAACCACACCATCGTGTTAATAACTGAAGACATGATACAACCACACCATCGTGTTAATAACTGAAGACATGATACAACCACACCGTTGTGTTAATAACTGAAGACATGATACAACCACACCATCGTGGTTAATAACTGAAGACATGATACAACCACACCATCGTGGTTAATAACTGAAGACATGATACAACCACACCATCGTGTTAATAACTGAAGACATGATACAACCACACCATCGTGGTTAATAACTGAAGACATGATACAACCACACCATCGTGGTTAATAACTGAAGACATGATACAACCACACCATCGTGGTTAATAACTGAAGACATGATACAACCACACCATCGTGTTAATAACTGAAGACATGATACAACCACACCATCGTGGTTAATAACTGAAGACATGATACAACCACACCATCGTGGTTAATAACTGAAGACATGATACAACCACACCATCGTGGTTAATAACTGAAGACATGATACAACCACACCATCGTGGTTAATAACTGAAGACATGATACAACCACACCATCGTGTTAATAACTGAAGACATGATACAACCACACCATCGTGTTAATAACTGAAGACATGATACAACCACACCGTTGTGTTAATAACTGAAGACATGATACAACCACACCATCGTGGTTAATAACTGAAGACATGATACAACCACACCATCGTGGTTAATAACTGAAGACATGATACAACCACACCATCGTGTTAATAACTGAAGACATGATACAACCACACCATCGTGGTTAATAACTGAAGACATGATACAACCACACCATCGTGGTTAATAACTGAAGACATGATACAACCACACCATCGTGGTTAATAACTGAAGACATGATACAACCACACCATCGTGTTAATAACTGAAGACATGATACAACCACACCATCGTGGTTAATAACTGAAGACATGATACAACCACACCATCGTGGTTAATAACTGAAGACATGATACAACCACACCATCGTGGTTAATAACTGAAGACATGATACAACCACACCATCGTGGTTAATAACTGAAGACATGATACAACCACACCGTTGTGTTAATAACTGAAGACATGATACAACCACACCATCGTGGTTAATAACTGAAGACATGATACAACCACACCGTTGTGTTAATAACTGAAGACATGATACAACCACACCGTCGTGTTAATAACTGAAGACATGATACAACCACACCATCGTGGTTAATAACTGAAGACATGATACAACCACACCGTTGTGTTAATAACTGAAGACATGATACAACCACACCGTTGTGTTAATAACTGAAGACATGATACAACCACACCATTGTGTTAATAACTGAAGACATGATACAACCACACCATCGTGGTTAATAACTGAAGACATGATACAACCACACCGTTGTGTTAATAACTGAAGACATGATACAACCACACCATCGTGGTTAATAACTGAAGACATGATACAACCACACCATCGTGGTTAATAACTGAAGACATGATACAACCACACCATCGTGGTTAATAACTGAAGACATGATACAACCACACCATCGTGTTAATAACTGAAGACATGATACAACCACACCATCGTGTTAATAACTGAAGACATGATACAACCACACCATTGTGTTAATAACTGAAGACATGATACAACCACACCATCGTGGTTAATAACTGAAGACATGATACAACCACACCATCGTGGTTAATAACTGAAGACATGATACAACCACACCATCGTGTTAATAACTGAAGACATGATACAACCACACCATCGTGGTTAATAACTGAAGACATGATACAACCACACCATCGTGGTTAATAACTGAAGACATGATACAACCACACCATCGTGTTAATAACTGAAGACATGATACAACCACACCATTGTGGTTAATAACTGAAGACATGATACAACCACACCGTTGTGTGTCACGCCCTGGCCTTAGTATTCTTTGTTTTCTTTATTATTTTAGTTAGGTCAGGGTGTGACATGGGGAATGTTTGTGTTTTGTTGGTTTTGGGTGTTTTTATGGTAAAGGGGTTGTTGGGTATAGTAAATGGGTTTGTGTTGAGTTCAGATGTCTAGCGTTGTCTATGTATGTTTAGTTATCTAGGAGAGTCTATGGTTACCTGAATGAGTTCCCAATTAGAGACAGCTGATTTCGGTTGTCTCTGATTGGGAGCCTTATTTAGGGTAGCCATAGGCTCTCATTGGTTGTGAGTAATTGTCTATGTCAGAACGTTTGTAGCCTGTTGTATGTGCACGACGTTTATTAGCTTCACGATCATTTGTTGTTTTGTTAGTTTGTATTAAGTGTTTCGTGTTTATTTTTCGTCATCTTTAAAATAAAAGAAGATGGCTTATTTTCCTAAAGCTGCGTTTTGGTCCATCAATCCTCCACACGATCGTGACAGAATTACTCACCATCGGACCAAGCAGCGGAAAACAAAGCAACAGCAGCAATGTCAAGACTCCTGGACGTGGGAGGAAATTCTAGACGGGAGAGGACCCTGGTCACAGCCAGGGGAATATCACTGCCCCAAGGCAGAGATGGAGGCAGCACGGCGACACGGGAGGAAGCCCAAGAGACAGCACAAAAAAAAATTTGGAGGGGGGCACTTGGAGCAGTCGGCGAAGTTGAGGGGTGAGTCTGAGTGGGTCGAGGAGTTATTGGACAGATTGGAGGAGAGTGAACGAAGGGGAGATTATGAGACATTCGAAGAGTTGTTGACGAAATTGGAGGAGAGTGAAGAGAGAGAGCTGTTGGTTTGGCAGAGTATGCAATGCATTCTCCCTGAGGAGCGTATTAGCTGTCCGATGCCACCTGTGTCAGTTCCTCGTACTCAGCCTGAAACTTGTGTTAAAGTTCCGGAAGATTTGATGCCGGCTATACACACCAGGTCTCCAGTACACCTTCACAACCCGGTGTGTCCTGTTCCTACTTTTTGCACTCATCCTGAGATGCATGTCCCCAGCCCTGTACCACTAGTTCCGGCACCAAGCACTAGGTCTAAGGTGCGTCTCCAGAGCCCTTTACGCACTGTTCCTGCTCCCCGCACTAGCTTTGAGGTGCGTGTTTCCAGCCCATTACCACCAGTGCCTACACCACGCATCAAGCTTCCTGGGTGTATCCAGAGCCCTGTTCTTCCTCCACGTACTAGCCCTGTGGTGCGTGTCTCCAGCACATTACCACCAGTGCCTACACCACGCACCAAGCCCTCTGTGTGTCTCCAGAGTCCTGTACGCACTGTTCCTTCTCCCCGTACTCGCCCTGATGTGCGGGTCCTCAGCCCGGTACCACCAGTACCGGTACCACGCACCAGGCCTATAGTACGCCTTGAGAGTCCAGTGTGCCCTGTTGTTGCTCCCCGCACTAGCCTTGAGATGCGTGTTCCCAGCCCGATACCACCAGTGCCGGCACCACGCACTAGGCCTAATGTGCGTCTCCAGGGTCCAGTATGCCCTGTTCCTTCTCCCCGCACTAGCCCTGTGATGCGTGTTCCCAGCCCGATACCACCAGTGCCGGCACCACGCACTAGGCCTAATGTGCGTCTCCAGGGTCCAGTATGCCCTGTTGCTGCTCCCCGCACTGGCCCTGAGATGCGTGTCCCCAGCCCGGTGCCACCAGTCCCGGCACCACGCACCAGGCCTACAGTGCGCCTCAGCCGGCAGGAGTCTGCCGTCTGCACAGCGATGACTGAACTGCCCGTCTGCCAAGCGCCATCTGAGCCATCCGTCTCCCCAGCGCCATCTGAGCCATCCGTCTCCCCAGCGCCATCTGTGCCATCCGTCTCCCCAGCGCCATCTGAGCCATCCGTCTGCCATGAGCCTGCAAAGCCGCCCGTCTGCCATGAGCCCACTGAGCCGTCCGCCAGACAGGAGCCGCTAGAGCCGCCAGCCAGACAGGAGCCGCTAGAGCCGTCCGTCAGACAGGATCTGCCAGAGCCGCCAACCAGACAGGATCTGCCAGAGCCGCCAACCAGACAGGATCTGCCAGAGCCGCCAATCAGACAGGAGCAGCCAGATCAGTCAGCCAGCCATGAGCAGCCAGATCCGTCAGCCAGCCATGAGCAGCCAGATCCGCCAGCCAGCCATGAGCAGCCAGATCCGTCAGCTAGCCATGAGCAGCCAGATCCGTCAGCTAGCCATGAGCAGCCAGATCCGTCAGCTAGCCATGAGCAGCCAGATCCGTCAGCCAGCCATGAGCAGCCAGATCCGTCAGCCAGCCATGAGCAGCCAGATCCGTCAGCCAGCCATGAGCAGCCAGATCCGTCAGTCAGCCATGAGCAGCCAGATCCGTCAGCTAGCCATGAGCAGCCAGATCCGTCAGCTAGCCTTGAGCAGCCAGATCCGTCAGCTAGCCATGAGCAGCCAGATCCGTCAGCTAGCCATGAGCAGCCAGATCCGTCAGCTAGCCATGAGCAGCCAGATCCGTCAGCTAGCCATGAGCAGCCAGATCCGTCAGCTAGCCATGAGCAGCCAGATCCGTCAGCCAGCCATGAGCAGCCAGATACGTCAGCCAGCCATGGGCCGTCCCTCAGTCCGGAGCTGCAGTCCCTCAGTCCGGAGCTGCCATTCCTCAGTCCGGAGCTGCCATTCCTCAGTCCGGAGCTGCCCCTTACCCTGGTGCTGCCCCTTACCCTGGTGCTGCCCCTTACCCTGGTGCTGCCCCTTATCCTGGTACTGCCCCTTACCCTGGTACTGCCCCTTACCCTGGTACTGCCCCTGACCCTGGTACTGCCCCTTACCCTGGTACTGCCCCTTAGTCCGGAGCTGCCATTCCTCAGTCCGGAGCTGCCATTCCTCAGTCCGGAGCTGCCCCTTACCCTGGTGCTGCCCCTTACCCTGGTGCTGCCCCTTACCCTGGTACTGCCCCTTAGTCCGGAGCTGTCCCTTAGTCCGGAACTGCCCCTTAATGCAACGGGGTTAATGTGGAGGGGGGTCATTTGGAGGAAGCCCAGGAGGTGGTTAGGGACTGTGGTGACGTGGGGACCACAACCAGAGCCGGAGCCGCCACCGTGGATGGAAGCCCACCCAGACCCTCCCCTAGACTGTGTAATGGTGCGCCCGGAGTTCGCACCTTAAGGGGGGGGTTATGTCACGCCCTGGCCTTAGTATTCTTTGTTTTCTTTATTATTTTAGTTAGGTCAGGGTGTGACATGGGGAATGTTTGTGTTTTGTTGGTTTTGGGTGTTTTTATGGTAAAGGGGTTGTTGGGTATAGTAAATGGGTTTGTGTTGAGTTCAGATGTCTAGCGTTGTCTATGTATGTTTAGTTATCTAGGAGAGTCTATGGTTACCTGAATGAGTTCCCAATTAGAGACAGCTGATTTCGGTTGTCTCTGATTGGGAGCCTTATTTAGGGTAGCCATAGGCTCTCATTGGTTGTGAGTAATTGTCTATGTCAGAACGTTTGTAGCCTGTTGTATGTGCACGACGTTTATTAGCTTCACGATCATTTGTTGTTTTGTTAGTTTGTATTAAGTGTTTCGTGTTTATTTTTCGTCATCTTTAAAATAAAAGAAGATGGCTTATTTTCCTAAAGCTGCGTTTTGGTCCATCAATCCTCCACACGATCGTGACATTGTGTTAATAACTGAAGACATGATACAACCACACCATCGTGGTTAATAACTGAAGACATGATACAACCACACCGTTGTGTTAATAACTGAAGACATGATACAACCACACCGTTGTGTTAATAACTGAAGACATGATACAACCACACCATCGTGGTTAATAACTGAAGACATGATACAACCACACCATCGTGGTTAATAACTGAAGACATGATACAACCACACCATCGTGGTTAATAACTGAAGACATGATACAACCACACCATCGTGGTTAATAACTGAAGACATGATACAACCACACCGTTGTGTTAATAACTGAAGACATGATACAACCACACCATCGCGGTTAATAACTGAAGACATGATACAACCACACCATCGTGGTTAATAACTGAAGACATGATACAACCACACCATCGTGGTTAATAACTGAAGACATGATACAACCACACCATTGTGGTTAATAACTGAAGACATGATACAACCACACCATCGTGGTTAATAACTGAAGACATGATACAACCACACCGTTGTGTTAATAACTGAAGACATGATACAACCACACCGTTGTGTTAATAACTGAAGACATGATACAACCACACCATTGTGGTTAATAACTGAAGACATGATACAACCACACCATCGTGGTTAATAACTGAAGACATGATACAACCACACCATCGTGGTTAATAACTGAAGACATGATACAACCACACCATCGTGGTTAATAACTGAAGACATGATACAACCACACCATCGTGGTTAATAACTGAAGACATGATACAACCACACCGTTGTGTTAATAACTGAAGACATGATACAACCACACCATTGTGGTTAATAACTGAAGACATGATACAACCACACCATCGTGGTTAATAACTGAAGACATGATACAACCACACCATCGTGGTTAATAACTGAAGACATGATACAACCACACCATCGTGGTTAATAACTGAAGACATGATACAACCACACCATCGTGGTTAATAACTGAAGACATGATACAACCACACCATCGTGGTTAATAACTGAAGACATGATACAACCACACCGTTGTGTTAATAACTGAAGACATGATACAACCACACCATCGTGGTTAATAACTGAAGACATGATACAACCACACCATCGTGGTTAATAACTGAAGACATGATACAACCACACCATCGTGGTTAATAACTGGCAGTGGTTCAGGAAGAGCTAGTTAACCTTTTGTCTGAGAAGCAGAGAGATCGCTCATATTCAAGGCACCGACATGGATGCTACTATGTAAGAAACTGACGTTTTTGTAAGAGAAGTTTGAAAGCTTCATAAGACAAAGAGAATCAAAGGCTTTCTCCCACCATTGGTGCAGTGAAGAATGTATTCTTTCAAAGGCAGGTTTAATTATTAAAGGCACGATTCATATTTATTATTCCACCGATCCGGGACACTTCTGGAGATGGCTTTAAAGCAACAGCCAGGCACATCTCTTCTGAATACCAAGCTGAACACATTTATCCAAAACACACTTTTTTTAAGAGGAAAATATTTGTAAAAGTATGTCGTTCTTTCAAACATTTATGCGTGTGTGTGTGTGAAAAACTTTTATTGGGTCTTTTGAGGTAGAACTTTTGCATATTTTAGTCTGTGTGTGTTTCTATGCAGTTGTCTGTGTGTATGTGACAGGTGTGTTAGCGTGTGCATGTGTATGCTAGTGTGTGCGTGTATGCGTGTGTGTTTGTGACTCGTCTGCGACAGACAAGGAGCCTAGGAAATCTGACAAGGACAAAATCTGGTGGGTTTCCTGTCAGAGAGCCAGAGGCTAATATGAAAGATGGTTGTTTGTCTCGCCACTAATTCAACATAAGGGAACAAAACAGGCCTGACTCCGCCAGCTCCCAGCACCAAAGCCCACTAGTCTGCCTCCTCACTTTAGTCTTACGCAAGACTAGCTCAAGCTTTATAATTTAGATAGAAAAGTTTTTGTCTTTAGTTGGAATACAGTGTGGATAGAATGTAGCGGAGTTGTTTGACTACCACAATGACATGTAACCTTGCCTGAAACCTAGAAAGTCAACTGTCACTCCTGGACCTGAAGCTAGTTCTTCGATCAAGTGTTACACCCCAATGAGTTTGGAGTGTGGGATATGCCCAGGGTTACATACCAGTCAGTGACAACGTCTGCGTCCCACATGACACCCTATAACCTATTTAGTGCACTACTTTTGACCAGGGCCCATAGGGACACAGGCGGTGTCTCTTCTACAGTCTGGCCCACCCTTCCTTCAACTCTCAGAGTTTAACCTCTCCCACACACTGAGAAATGAACCAGACTCCTCCTGACTTAGTGACGTTGATACAGCATAGCCACCACTTTACATTATAATGCATTAGTGTCCCATTCCTATCTGGACATGCACATTCATAATAGACCGTCAGTGTGGGCCTGTTAGATTCTGTTCACGTTCTGTTATTGAAGTATTAGAGTGCTGAAATTAAAGGAGATTGAGGGCCCGGCCAGGTTCTTAGAGCCTGAGAACATCTATGCTTCACAACCGCTCTGTGTGTGTGTGTGTGTGTGTGTGTGTGTGTGTGTGTGTGTGTGTGTGTGTGTGTGTGTGTGTGTGGGTGTGGGTGTGGGTGTGGGTGTGGGTGTGGGTGTGTGTGTGTGTGAGAGCGTGTGTAAAAATCCTCTTCTCTGAAGGCCGACCCAAGAGAGATCAAGCCTCAGTCTTGCTCCGTTTCTCTCTTTCCTTACTGAGGGAGCAAGGGATGAGAGTACCGGCCGGCCAGCCCTCTGGCTGCGTCTACTCCCTCCCTCTCTTTCACTCTTCTACTCTCCCTCTCCTCCCATCGCTCCCCTTGATCAATAGCAGGCCATAGGGAGAGAGATGGAGCTTTGGTTCAATCTGAAGAGGCTGTATACTGCTGGGAGCCTCCCTCCACTCAGAAGAGAGAGAGAGAGATAGATAGAGGGGGAGGGAAAGAGAGAAAGAAAGTGAAACAACATGGACCGAGGTCGAAACTCAGAATCAAAACATCACACGGACGAAGGAGTGAGGGAGCGAGGGATGGAGAGACATCATGTCTAAGTGAGCGATGACGGAAAAACAAGAATCAAATTACAGTACATGAAAGGTATTATGGCATGGGGAGGTGGTAGAAACCCTGTTATTGGCAAATGTTAGCATGGAACTAGCATCACATGCCAGGCTTCTCGTCTATCTCTCTCTCTCTCTCTCTCTCTCTCTCTCTCTCTCTCTCTCTCTCTCTCTCTCGCTCTCTTGCGGCAGTTAAACTAGCACATACACAGGAATGGCACCTTATCCTTATTTGGTGCACTACTTGTTATCAGTGCACATTTGGCTCTGGTCACACGTAGTCCTCTATATTTTGGGACGCCTGTATCAGTGGTTCCTCTGTTTCAATGGGAGTCACACAGGCTATGTTAGTGCACCAGTGCATGAGCTAGATAGGGCAGGCAGTAGCAACAGCAACAAGAGTGTTTGATCTAACCCCCACCACACAAGCCCAGAAACCACTATTCATTTGCTCAGCTGTTCAAGTGAAGCGTGGAAATTGCATGGTGAAAGTGTTCCTATCAAACCCCCAAAAGTAACAACCGCTATAAGCCTTGAACTACTAACTCTAGTCCGCTAGACTACACCCTACAGAGACGACCCCCCCCCCCCCTCCCACTACCAAAACAAAGTCTGTCTTGCAAGGAGGTTACAGAGAGAAAATAGAACAGGAAAATTGTAATGAACTACAATGACCATAATCCATTGCATGCCTACTTGTCCAGAAATGGAGAGAAGAGAGAATGTGCGATCGAGATGGATAGGGAGCAGTTGCTTTGCAAGGTATCTCTAGCTGAAAATACATGATGTAAATGATTGATAGTTGGTATTCAGCAGTCATAAAAGTATGCCTTATTTACTTTGAAGAATTACAGAAATAGTGATTTTGTCAGACAACGTAGGCAGCAACTCTATGGAGATGAGATGATGACTTGGAAAAAATAATAAACAACTGAAATATTTTATTAAAGAAAAGAAATGTGAATAAATTATGGTTAATAATTGATGAGCAGTAATGGGCAGTCACTACCAATATGGGACTTTTACAAATTGTTTTATTCTGTGTTGTTACCAAAAATTTGATTATCTTTATATAATTTAACCAAAACCGAACCGACCTCAAAAAGCACTAATCGCTCAGCACTATTCAGTTTAGAAGTAATTTCAGAATAGACTCTAATAATAATAACAATAATAATGACAATAAACAATTCAACTTCTATAGCAATTTTCATAATAGAAATCTCAAAGTGCTTCATAAGTAAATAACAAAGAAGCATTATATAATGAATTGAAATGCTGCATCCTCTGCAGATAGAGAGGGTCAGTTCATGGCTTGAGTGTAGGGAGCTGGTCAGAGGATAGTAGATGATGGTGATGGCGTCTGCTGATGATCTTGTAGAGGGAAAGTCACGGCACCAGCCAGACTCTTATAGCCACTGGGCTTCTCCTCTTCCTCTCTGTGAAGCACCAACTTGGGTGATGCCTCGTCCCCTGTATGAGCCCTCGGCACTGGATTCCTTTATCTCCCATTCCTCTCACACTCACATGCGACTCCTCACATGATGTTCTCAAAAGATCAGCAAATGGAAACCAGGTGAAATAAACAAGTTGGCACTGTGTTCAGATGCATTTTTCAAACAAACCAATTTGACAGCTAGCTAACCAAGACAAAAATAGTTTGTCCAGTCAATCAGTCAATCTGCAAATTTGTGTCTCAACACCACAAGATATACGCAATAAAAACAAATCATTATCAAAAACATGCAATGTTGGTTCCAGATTTTTTATAAATAAATATAAAAACTTTAAAATAACTATAATGTACAAGTCTGTCTCGGCTGCTTCCAGGGCGCCATGGCAACTATGTTGTACTGTGGTATCCAAACTAACCCACCCACATTGTTTCCTGTTGTTTGCGTGCACTTAGAATTCTCTCTGAGAGGACTGTCATATTCTTTCTATTCGGTTCCACACACTCAACTCAATCTACAACAAAAATGTGGAGTAGATGAGGATCACGTGTGTGTGTGTATGTGTGCGTGTGTGCGTGCATGCTAGTGTGTGTGTTTGAGTGCATGCTAGTGTGCGCATGTGTGTGTGTGCATGTTGTGTGTACTGGCTGTGTGTTTGGGGGGCTTAAAGTCCTACTCCAGTCTCCTTTTCAGGTTATTTATCACCTGATTTACTTAACTAAAGGCACAGCTCAATAGGTGGCCCAGGTGGGGGGGGGGGGGGGGGGGGGGGGGGGCATTCCTCTTTTGTTCTATATTGCTCCTCTATTGTTCCTCAAGAGGCCAATGACATCGAGGGCACCATCAGACCAACTCCATGAAGTTTGCATTTCTGTCTAAAAAACAAAAAAATTCTTAAAACATATTTTTTTACCCGTAAAGCTGGGATCCTTAGCGGTGAAACTGCCACGTCCGTTTGCAATATTACAGCAACAAAGACGTTACTTCAAACAAGGAACACAGTTAATTTTCCCCTCTGACATTGCACGTGTGATAGAACAGCAGAGTATGTCGTTGGATTGTGTTTACCATGACACTAGATGCTAATCTCCTCTGTTTTCAAAGACAAAACAAGAACATTAACAAATGCGCCTGGGGCAACCAGAGGCAACCAGGGACAACCTGGGGCAATCAGAGGCAACCAGGGACAACCTGGGGCAATCAGAGGCAACCAGAGGCAACCAGGGACAACCTGGGGCAATCAGAGGCAACCAGAGGCAACCAGTGACAACCTAGGGCAACCAGAAGCAACCAGGGACAACCTGGGGCAATCAGAGGCAACCAGAGGCAACCAGGGGCAACCAGGGGCAACCTGTGGCTCTGTTTCACCTTTCGCAGATCTCAGCTTTGAGTGTGTGTACATTACTGTATTCATACTTATTTTTTTTAATAATTTTTTTTTTATACGTGGAATATTGTATTTAAAAAATAGCCGGAGTGCATCTTTACATTTTTAAAGAACCCTTTTCCTTCAACCTATATCTGATCACATGACCTGAATAGGAATTATGGCCTTGGCCTTGGTATTAATAAGATGGCGCCGGAGCCGAAGGCAGACATTTTACATGCCGATTGTTTTTTTGTTCGTTTATCTGCGTTCTTTGTAACTTATTTATTACTCATTTTGTACATAATGTTGCCTCTACCGTCTCTTATGACCAAAAATAACTTCTAGACATCAGGACTGCGATTACTCACCACGGATTAGCAGAATCGTTTTTCTTCTTTCACGACTCTGACGAGCCCGAGGCGGAGGATATTCAGCTCCCTCGGGAACAGGCTCCGACACCAGGGATCTGCGTGAAGATCGGCGGAGAAAGAGAGGCCGGAGAGCAGGCTGCCTTCTGAGAATTCAAAGGCGATCGAATAAACCCCCAACTCCCTCAATTCTGCTAGCAAACGTGCAATCTTTGGACATTAAAATCGATGAGTTACGGGGAAGATTAAACTACCAACGGGATATTATATACTGTACCATCTTATGCTTCACGGAGTCATGGCTGAACGACGACAATATCAACATACAGCTGGCTGGTTATATGATGTACCGGTAGGATAGAACAGTGGCGTCTGGTAAGACAAGGGGCGGCGGACTATGTATTTTTGATAACAACAGATGGTGCACGATATCTAAGGAAGTCTCGAGCTATTGCTCGCCTGACGTTAAGTATATCATGATAAGCTTTAGACCACACTACCTATCGTGAGAGTTCTCATCTGCATTTTTCGTAGCTGTTTACATACCACCTCAGTCAGAGGTTGGCACTAAGATAGCATTGAATGAGCTGTATTCCGCCATAAACAAACAAGAAAACGCTCACCCAGAGGCAGCGCTCCTAGTAGCCGGGGACTTTAATGCAGGGAAACTTAAATCAGTTTTACCACATTTCTATCAGCATGTTAAATGTGCAACCAGAGGGAAAATAAACTCTAGACCACCTATACTCCACACACAGAGACGCATACAAAGCTCTCCCTCGCCCTCCAATTGGCAAATCTGACCATAATTCCATCCTAATGATTCCTGCTTACAAGCTAAAATTTAAGCAGGAAGCACCGGTGACTAGATCAATAAAAAAGTGGTCAGATGAAGCAGATGCTAAGCTGCAGGACTGTTTTGCTAGCACAGACTGGAATATGTTCTGACATTCCTCCAATGGTATTGAGGAGTACACCACATCTGTCATTGGCGTCATCAAAAATGTGCATCAATGACGTTGTCCCCACAGTGACCGTACATACATACCCCAACCAAAAGCCATGGATTACAGGCAGCATCTGCACTGAGCTAAAGGCTAGAGCTGCCACTTCAAGGAGCGGGACTCTATCCCGGAACCTAAAAAGAAATCCCGCTATGCCCTCTGACAAACCATCAAACAGGCAAAGCATCAATACAGGACTAAGATTGAGTCGTACTACACCGGCTCTGACGCTCGTCGGATGTGGCAGGGCTTGCAAACTATTACAGACTACAAAGAGAAGCACAGCCGAGAGCTGCCCAGTGACACATGCCTACCAGACGAGCTAAACTACTTCTATGCTCGCTTCGAGGCAAATGACACTGAAACATGCATGAGAGCACTAGCTGTACCGGAAGACTGTGTAATCACGCTGTCCCCAGCCGATGTGAGTAAGACCCCTGAGACAGGTCAACATTCACAAGGCCGCAGGGCCAAAAGGATTACCAGCACGTTTACTGCGAGCATGCGCTGACCAACTAGCAAGTGTCTTCACTGACATTTTCAACCTCTCCCTGTCCGAGTCTGTAATACCAACACGTTTTAAGGAGACCCCCATAGTGCCTGTGCCCAAGAACACTAAGGTAACCTGCCTAAATTACTAACGACTCGTAGCACTCACGTCTGTTGCCATGAAGTGCTTTGAAAGGCTGGTCATGGCTCACATCATCACCATCATCCCAGAAACCCTAGACCCACTCCAATTTGCATACCGCCCCAACAGATTCACAGATGACGCAATCTCTATTGCACTCCACACTGACCTTTCACACCTGGACAAAAGGAACACCTATGTGAGAATGCTATTCATTAACTACAGCTCAAAACACAAGCCAAATCTACACTGGAGTTGCTTACCAAGAAGACAGTGAATGTTCCTGAGTGGCGAGTTACAGTTGACTTAAATCTACTTGAAAATCTGAAAATGCTTGTCTAGCAAAGATCAAAAAACTATTTGACAGAACTTGAAGAATAGTGAAAAGTAATAATGGGCAAATGTTGCACAATCCAGGTGTGGAAAGCTCTTAGAGACTTACCCAGAAAGACTCTCAGCTGTAATCGCTTCCAAAGTTGCTTCTACAAAGTATTGACACAGGGGTGTGAATACTTATATAAATAGGATATTTCATTTTCAATAAATGTACAAACATTTCTAAAAACATGTTTTCACTTTGTTATTATGGTTGTATTGTGTGTAGATGGATGAGAAAAAAATCTTTCAATTTAATCCATTTTGAATTCAGGCTGTAACACAACAAAATGTGGAATACGTCAAGGGGTATGATTACTTTCTGAAGGCTCTGTACCTCTGTTTCATGGATACAGCATACCATCAAAGGTTGTCTGGGGGACAGCATTATTATCTGACCAAACACCAAACTTATATGACACATACTGTCGGCATGGCAACTTTATTATCTGACTGACAGCAAATTATCATATTATCATTATATATAATTATTTATAACTTAGTAATGTCATAATGAAGCGGAAATGTTCATGTATAAAATAATAACTGATTTAAGTTTGCTATGGCTCTATACCAAATATGTCTATGGTAATGTGTGTCTCTTCCCTCTCGATTCTCTTCTTCTCCTCCTGTTCTCCACTTTCCCTCCCTTTCCATCCCTCCATCTCTTCCTCCCTCCGTCTCCATCCCCTCTCTTCCTCCATTCTCTTCATCTTCTCCTGTTCTCCCATGGCCTTTCCTCCCTGTACTCCATCCCTCCCTCCATCTCTGTGCAGTGTGGTGGTTGGGGAGGAGGATGACATGGGGCTTGGCCAGACAAAGTGATTCCACAGTGCCGAGGCCTGCAGGGGGGAGATAGCTTAGCGCGGGTTGTCGCAGCTGTTAGATCCCAGCAGGCAATGCAACGGGACTGAGAGCGAGAGATAAAGGGAGGGGAGGGTGGGAGAAAGAGGGGGAACGAGTGAATAGAACCAACGTCCCACTGCACTGCTTAAAAGACTGCTGTTTACTGTATAAATCTGGAGTAGTGGGGCATAGTGAGGCAGTAAGGTAGGAGAATAAAATACGTATGCTTCATGCTGCATACTTTGGAAAACATGGCAAAACTAGAACTTTTCAACAACCACAAACAGGTTTGTCCAGAGTGTTCTATTAATTCTAGAGGGTTCTGTGTGTGGATTTACAAGGTAATCTACTGCACAGTGTAAGTAAGTTCACTCATCAATTGCCCCCAATCATGACAGTGCCATAGTTCAGTTGGGAGAATGTCTTCCCCCAGAAGGGGTCATGGTCCGACATGGCCTAATATCCTTCACCCAAACCTCCACAGACACATCCAGGAGGGAGATGAGTGAAGCTAGGAATAGACACCAGGTCCCAGTCCCAGTCTCCCTCCCTCAGATCAGGAGTGAGCTCCTCGGTCCTCTCCTCTGTTCCTCCGGTATAGAAGCCAACATCAGATGTATAAAATATGTGAGGCTGGCAGGCGGCGTCCCTCCTTGGTGAGAGGCGATGAAAGGAGGAAGGCCTCAGAGGCTGGCCTGTAGCCAGCTGTCACAAAAACAAGATGGCTGCCATCCCTGACTGTGGCTGGGTCCTGGCTCTGCATGTCTGTCACCCTATCCCTGGGCTGGCATGTGCTGGTATGTGTGGAGAATGTGGCAGTCGTGGTCAGAGTACGCCAGGCATCCTTGGGAACCATGGGTTCACAGGGCTCAGGGGAGGAGGAGAAGAAGGGAGGAGGGAATTGGAAGAGGGTAGGAGTTGGTGGCAGAAGGCTGAGAACAGTTGTGTCTGCTGGGAACAGGTGGTCCAGGGAGAGGGAAGGAAAGAAGTTGGGGGAGAGGGAGAGAGAATGGGGAGAGAGAGAGAGAGAGAGAGAGGGAAGATAGAGGAGAGAGGGAAGAGAGAGAAAGAGAGAAAAGCGGAAACTGCGTTCGCACACATAATGGTCACACAGACAGAGGCATGTCTGTGTGGACAGGTCAAGTACATGCACAGTCGCTCACACACACACACACACACACACACACACACACACACACACACACACACACACACACACACACACACACACACACACACACACACACACACACACACACACACACACACACACACACACACACATACACACACACACACACACACACACACACACACACACATACACACACACACACAGAAACACGTCATGTGTATGTGTATGTGTCTGTACTGGGAGAGTAGCAGACAGTGTTCACTATGCTCCTAAGAGGAGTGACGGTACCATACATACACGTAGTAATCCAGAGGGCTTTCTGTGGATTTTCCTCAACACTACACAGCTTTGGTTTGATGGGGGAGTGTATGTTTTCTGACTCAGAGCTCGAAGTGTACACAGTCCCTTGGCAGTGCCAGGCGAGCCTGGTGCCAGCTTGGAGAGAGAGTCCCCTTTAAGCCATTACCAGATGGATTCACACACTGAGAGAACAGCCAGCATGCACGGGTTGGCATGGGGGCACTACCCACTCCCTGCCTGTAAAAAACATCCTCCACACACACTCGCTTGCAACCACACACAGAGATACACGCACACGCACAGGCACACACACACACACATACAAACACACACACACGGACACACACACACACTACGTCCATGAGAATGACTTTCCTGCTGGCGGTGTGATGCCATCCGATCTGACACTGTGTCTGTCACCTGGCACAGCTATCAAAGTCATTCTAAACGAGTAACAATGTGGCGATGGCACTCTGATGCCATCTCAATGCCATACCGATGCCATTCAAGTTCCGATGCCATCCCAATGCCATTCCAGGATGGTAATAGAATAAGTGTTGATCTGGCAGGATATCTGGTGGGTAGTCGCTGTATGCAGATATGCCATCCTGGGGCACGGTGCTAGATGCCAGGCTTGTCCTGCCCTGCCATGCTGTCTGTCTGTTACAGTGGCATGGTCACTAGTGACCAATATGAGAGAGTTCCTCTGATCATAGCAGGGCACCTCGGCCATAACACTTGTCTTTGGTATGGTGCTGCTCTCTGTTCCTCACTGGGACGACTCCAGACTGACTCCAGACTGACTCCAGTGTGTCCAGACTGGCCTGACACATTGGAGATCATCCAGGATCAGAGACAGTGCCCATTACGGTGACTCAACATGAGAGTATCTGAGACTGGGACTATGAATACTGAGAGACATGGGAGAAGAGTGGGTAGCCAGTCAGTGGTAGGGTAGATGCGTAGGTCCAGGTTTGTCTATGTGTGTGCGTGCACATGTGGAGTACGCAGCGAGTTTTCAGGTGGCTGTGTGACTTGCCGGATGCTTCACAGTCGAACGAGGTCATCAATCTATCTCTCTATCTATCATCCATCTATCGCTCTATCGCTCTGTCTATCTTATCTATCTATCTATCTATCTATCTATCTATCTATCTATCTATCTATCTATCTATCTATCTATCTATCCAGTCCTGTTCCCCCCATGATGGCCAACCAATCTCCCTAGGGCTGATTTCTTTCCTCTCCTGGTCGTACAGACAGAGAACTCGGTCAACTGCTAGACAGAGCCAGGTCGGCCATTGTGGGGAAGAATAGGAGCGTTGATTTAAGAAAAGGAGAGAATGTGTGATTACGTTTTGGCTGGTCATTACCTTCTCATTGTCTGAGCAGCGCTCGAAAAAAAGAAACCAATTTACCATCTCCTATGATGTCTGGAGGGAAAACCCAAATGGCCCTTTTCAATGGCAGATGGTTCTATTACCTATTGAAACCAGGGTGGCCGAGAGTGTCTGTCTGTTTTGAAGGGAATTACTCAGCTCAATGGCGTCTGCAACCTGCTAAGGTGGCATTCAGGTTGAATAGGATGTTTAATGAGCAGGCCTGCAGAGGACAAAGAGGAAGTATCAACACACTCTGGCTGTGATTAGTAAGCCTTGTCACAGTATACAGTAAGAACAAAAGACAGAGAAATAGAGAGCGAAAAGGAGAGCGAGAAAGAGAGGAAGAGAGAGAGATTATTTCAATATTGATCGGTCCATAGCGGGTATGTTTACCTCTTAAAACTAGATTACAGTTGTATCGCGGAAGATCCACTTTATAGGGCGATTGAAATGTAAAGATAATTTCAGATTGAGCCGACATATGCACTGTTACCCGTGAATGCAGTCTCCGCCTTTAAATTTCAATCGTGCTATGACACAGATTTTCTGAGCTGCGCATTGAATCAAGGCCTTCCTCTAAAAAATAACAAAGTGATGTGTGATTGTACACTGAGTGTATAAACATTAGGAACACCTTCCTAATATTGAGTTACACCCCCATTTGCCCTCAGAACAGTCTGAATTTGTCGGGGCATGGACTACAAGGTGTCGAAAGCGTTCCACAGGGATGCTGGCCCATGTTGACCAATGCTTCTCACAGCTGTGTCAAGTTGTCTGGATGTTATTTGGGTGATGGACCATTTTTGATAAACACAGGAAACTGTTGAGTGTGAAAAACCCAGCAGTGTTGCAGTTCTTGACGCACTCCGGTGCGCCTGTCACCTACTACCATACCAGGTTCAAAGGCACAAATCTTTTGTCTTAACCATTCACCCTCTGAATGACACACACACAATCCATGTCTCAATTGTCTCAAGGCTTAAAAATCCTTCTTCAACAAATCTCCTCCCCTTCATCTACACTGATTGAAGTGGATTTAACAGGTGACATCAATAAGGGATCTTAGTTTTCACCTGGATTCACCTGGTCAGTCCATGTAATGGAACGAGCATGTGTTCCTAATATTTTGTACACTCAGTGTATATTTTGTGTATTGTGGGGAAATGGAACGGCCATTGATGCTGCAAGGACACACCCAATTGTACTTGTAACAGTATGTAACCCAAGTCAACTAATGGGTTAATATTATTTGAACTGTGAGAGAAACAACCAACAGGATTATCAACCAATCAAAAGTGTGCAAATCCTTTAGGTCCCGAACTGATTGACAGTTCAACCATTGCAATCTCGAGCAAGCCTTCTAGAGGAATCTTCAGAATTTATGACAAACGTTCTCCTGTTTGTGAAGTCAGAAAACTGCGCTAAAGCTAGAAATAACGAGTAAAACCTAGGTATACAGTAAGTACACAGCTTTACTGGGGTTTTTGGACTGATCACCCCATTGTATGTGGTGGGACTGTGAAATATTGATTGTGTACCTGAATGTCATTTTGGTTTCTGAAATGAACTTTAGCGGTGATAATTGATACTATAGAAGGTAGAACTGATTTTACCTGAGGTATTGAAATAAATCCATAGATTATTTGAACACTGAGTTTATTTATTGTGAAATACTATTATTGTGAATTGCATGTTTTTGTTGTTGAGAACTATAATTGATTTTATTATAAAACAAACATGTCGTCATTAGCACTGTCTCTAAACTTTATATCTTGGTATCTGGTCTAATCTTTCTATGCTAATCTCATTACTGCTATTCCTGAATCTAGTCCATTGGTCAGTTGTGTTGTTAGAGTGTTCCTTGCTAAGCACATGCTACAAGTACAGACACTGACACACATTTGACAATATGCCACAGGTCCAGGTGGCATTGACGTGTGTGTGTGTGTGTTTGACCGAAGAGAGCCAGATCAAGCCAGCGTCCTCCACTCTCTGCCCACAACAGGGGGCATGTTGACGGGTACATTGAGACATGGCTGGGCTGGCAGATGGGTAGTTGGCATGAGCGCCCTGGGAGTGTGTGTGGCAGACAGGCTGGCACAGGAGGGGCATGCGTGTGTGGATGGATGGACGGACGGACGGATGAGGAACTGGAAGATGTGGCGTGAAGACGACAGCTGCCACTGCATGCCCGCACACACACAAACACACACTCAGCTGGTGAGGTGCAGTGCCAGTCCAGGGCA
Organism: Salvelinus fontinalis; assembly: GCF_029448725.1. Taxonomy (NCBI): domain Eukaryota; kingdom Metazoa; phylum Chordata; class Actinopteri; order Salmoniformes; family Salmonidae; genus Salvelinus; species Salvelinus fontinalis. The sequence goes on from NC_074694.1 coordinate 25,607,514, forward strand.
GACATCTGGTGGCCAGACACCTCAACAGCTCTAGCACCTTTTAGGAACAACAGCGTGAAGATGATCACAGAAGGGCATCAGCTCCCTACGTAACAAAAGTAGGTAGAATCATCAAGACCAATAGTAGTTCAGTCCAAAACAACCGTGGCAGGCTTCTCCATCTCTCCAGTACTACCATCCCCTGAGGGAACACTGCGCCCTCTACCTAGTCAGCAGAAGTCTAAGCAAAACCTCCACATGATTTCCATTCTGTTGCACTTTATGAATCTGTGGGCTGGCACAGGGAACTGGGTCCACGCTGACCGCCCAGAAATGCATTCACTGAACCCACTGGTCATTTGAAGTAATTGACTGCAGTGGTCAATGAGCTGAGCCTAAGCTTTATTGGTGGGATTGAGAGGGGTGTGAGGTTATTGACTGGAAGAGCTAAATGTAGTATAGTGGAGTTTTTCCATGCACGCACGCATGCAGACACACACACACAAATGCACACACACACGCACACTTGCACACACACACGTCTTGTGAGTGGACTAAGAGAAGGACGTTCAGTTCTGACACCTCCTCGTGGCCAATCCTTTTCAGACATCTTCCACAATAGAGGCCAGAGGGGAAGTTAGGGGTTACAATTAATATATTGCAGTAAGGGGAATTTAGATGGCCAACCAGATCCATCTTTACAATAATGTAGATAACTGAACCAAACCCTCAATCAGGAAGAGAGAGGGGGAGAGAGGGGGGGAGAGAGAGAGAGAGACATAAAGAAAGAGAGAGAGAGAGAGAGAGAGAGAGAGAGAGAGAGAGAGAGAGAGAGAGGTGTGCACACTGCCCACAAAATGAGGTGGAAACTGAGCTGCACTTCCTAACCTCCTGCCAAATGCATGACCATATTAGAGACACATATTTCACTCAGATTACACTGATACACAAATAATTTTAAAACAAACCCAATTTTGATAAACTCCCATATCTACTAGGTGAAATACCACAGTGTGCCATCACAGCAGCAAGATTTGTGACCTGTTGCCACAAGAAAAGGGCAACCAGTGAAGAACACCATTGTAAATACAACCCATATTTATGTTTATTTATTTTATTTATTTTTGTACTTTTTGTATTTGCACATCATTATAACACTGTACATAGCATTAATATGACATTTGAAATGTCTTTATTATTTTGGAACTTTTGTGAGTGTAATGTTTCCTGTTAATTTTTATTGTTTATTTCACTTTTGTTTATTATCTATTTCACTTGCTTTGGCAATGTTAACATATGTTTCCCATGCCAATAAAGCCCTTAAATTGAATTGAAAAAATAAAGGAAGAAAAGGAGAGGGATCATTTCCTCTCTTCTCTTCGTATCCTCAGGTAAAGTGTACAAGTTTGGCTGTGGCACTAAGTGTATTAGAAGGATGAGCCTCTGGTGGAAAGAGTGACAAATGAGGATCTGTTCTTTCCAAGGGACCTGCAGGGGTCCATTTCAAAAGTGCCTGCGCATCAGGAGCTCTCTCTATCATTTTCTCTCTGGACACACACACACACACACACACACACACACACACACACACACACACACACACACACACACACACACACACACACACACACACACACACACACACACACACACACACACACACACACACACACACACACACACACACCACATACATTACACACCACACACACACACACACACACACACACACACACACACACACACACACACACACACACACACACACACACACACACACACACACACACACACACACACACACACACACTTTGGCTGTTGAGTGACCCAATCTCACACACACTTTGGCTGTTGCCAGTAACACTTTTGCTTCGTCAGTAAACATTTGACCGTCCTTGTCAGTAAAATGTTTATGTTGCTGGCTGGTGATTGTCTGTAAGATGCTGGCAGTGGGGCTCTCCTGATAAGAGAGAGGGGAGGCAGAGGATGTAAATAAAGACTAGGAGACAAAATAATAATTTGAGAAACAGACAAAATCACAGAGCTAAACTCGTACTCAGTTTATAAGTTTAGCTCTATGATTTAATCTGTTTCTGTTATTTTCATTTTGTCTCAGTCTTTATAGCTTTGGATATGAAACAAAATAAGTTATTAGAACCAATATCACTCCCATTCTAGATGATACATATCCTCTGTATAGGATCAGTCTAAAATGAAATACAGTCTATCATAGGGTCACCTCCCTTATCAATCTAGCAAGTTCACACCATCAAACCTAACGGATGTCCATAGGATGCATCTCAAATGTTCCTTAGTGCACTATAAACGGACTAGGGTGCCATTTGATGCAACTATTGTGAATGTGTTCTTAAAGGAGCTGAGCCAAACCGTAGCTGACAGTCTACCCACTCCCTCTCTGAGTGTATAGCACAGGAATAGTTTCCAAGTGGGCTGCACAGGGCAGGTCAAACAGGAAATAATAAAACTTTGAGACTGAGTCATGGGCAAACGCATGCTTATGCACACATAAACAAGTTCAACACACAGGCTCCCTTCTCTGCTTTGCTCTTTAGGTATATTTTCTCTCTATCTTCCTCTCTCTCATCCCTCTATTTCTCACTGTGTTTCTCTCTTTCCCTAGCCCTCTGTCTTTACTCCCTCTCTCTCTCCCTCCCCTCTGTCTCTCTACGTCCTTCTCCCCAGAGTGGTACAACCCCCTCTCTCCCCCTCTCTTCTAGGGACCTAGGCCAAGCTTATCAAGGGATGAAGGGGCTGAAGGAAAGCTATCATGTATTACTCACACACATCTTTTGTAATCCTCATGCTGGTGTATTTCTCTCTCCGTCTTTAATCCTTCTCTCTGTCATCTCAGTCTTTTCTTTCTCGTTCCTGATGTCATTTTAAAGCAGACACAGAGTATTTGGGATAATAAAGCGAGGGATAAGAAAGAAAGCAAAACACTTAAATATCAAAACGTTCTGTAAGGGTTTCTATGTCTGCTTCTCCATCTACACCTTCATCACACACTCACTCCATCCCTCTCTTCTCTCGCCACCCCTCTCCCTTTACTCACTCTCTCCCCCACTCACTCCATCCCTCTCTTCTCTCGCCACCCCTCTCCCTTTACTCCCTCTCTCCCCCACTCACTCCATCCCTCTCTTCTCTTGCCACCCCTCTCCCTTTACTCCCTCTCTCTCCCACTCACTCCATCCCTCTCTTCTCTCGCCACCCCTCTCCCTTTACTCCCTCTCTCCCCCACTCACTCCATCCCTCTCTTATTCCGCCACCCCTCTCCCTTTACTCCCTCTCTCTCCCACTCACTCTATCCCTCTCTTCTCTCGCCACCCCTCTCCCTTTACTCCCTCTCTCTCCCACTCACTCCATCCCTCTCTTCTCTCGCCACCCCTCTCCCTTTACTCCCACTCACTCCATCCCTCTCTTCTCTCGTTCCATCTATGTATATCATCATTGTCCTCCCTAAAAAGCTGTAACGTGTACGCTAATAATGGGGAAGCAAGTACAGGGAGTGAATTGAATAAATGAACATGGAACAAAACAAGGAACACGAGTAGTGTACAGACATCAAACATATAAACAGAATAATAACGTCTGAGGAAAGAACCAAAGGGAGTGACAGATATAGGGGAGGTAATCAGGAAGGTGACGGAGTCCAGGTGAGTGTCATGAGGCGCAGGTGCGCGTAACGATGGCGACAATGAGGAGGAGTGGGAGTAGACATGACAAAAGCTGAGCTCTCTCTCTCTGTCTGTCCTCGTTGCAGGTTGTGGGGTGTTGCAAATCTATTACATCAGATATAGAAAGGGGGGAATGAAATCCCCCCCCCCCCTCCCCCCCCCCCAGAATGGGCCAATTGAAACCATATATTTTATGACAGTGGGGTCCAGGCACAGACAGACAGACAATCAAACAAAAGAAAGAAGGCACAACAACTAAAGTGGCAGGCTGGCCTTGTTGAAATGTCCTTAGTTGGAACATCTGTCAAGGTTGACGCGATGCGTGTCTCAGCTAGCTATTCAGTGAGTGGACGAATAACAGCCCGATGTGAATAACGGCTGTTGTTTCATTCTTTCCCTGCTCCATTCCATTTAGGCCTGGTTGTCTTTTTTTTATGGTAGCGTCGGTCAGTGCAGCTCCCAGATCGCGCTCGTTCCCGCTGTAAGAGCTCAATCTGCTTCAGCCCGTGAGAGCTGTCGTATATAATTTCCCCTTTCACTCGCTCTCGCAGCACTCAGCGCTAGCCTGACGACTCTGCGCCAGCTCTCTCTCACTCTCTCCGCTCCTCGCCCACCCCCTCCACCAACTCAATCACATTAGAGTTGAAGCTATGATCAAACGATGCAAATAGTCAAGCTACATTAGGCCTCTGCTTATTTCCATTCTGCAAAGATAACAAAACCTGTGTTTGCGGTCATTGGCTGGTGAGATGAGGAGGAGGGGGAGAGGAGGAGGAGGGGAGAGGAGGAGGAGGGGAGAGGAGGAGGAGGAGGAGAGGGAGGGGGAGAGGAGGAGGGGGAGAGGAAGAGAAGGGGGAGAGGAGGAGGAGGAGGGGGAATAACACACAGGGTTCTCGCTCCCTCCTGTCTTCCTCCCTGCATCATTCTAGTCTTTAAATAACGCTGAGTAAACTCACACTTCCTGTTGGCAGAGTGGAGACATGGCTGGGAGGCCGACCAACCGCAAGAGACTACAGCACAAAGTTCAACTGCACCCAACACCAACAACACTCGGCCACAGACCTACAGTACAGACCTAATGCTTTCAATGCTGAAATCACACAAACACTAACTCCAGTACTACTGCTACTGTTACTGCTGCTACTGTTACTACTACTACTACTACTCCAACTACTGCTACTACTAATACTATTGCTGCTACTACTACTACTACTACTACTACTGCCACTACTGCTACTACTGCAACTACTAATACTACTGCTACTACTAATACTGCTGCTGCTACTAATACTACTGTTGCTACTACTACTACTACTACTACTACTACTACTGCTGCTACTACTGCTACTACTAATACTATTACTACTACTACTACTAATACTACTGCTACTACTAATACTACTGCTACTACTAATACTACTACTACTCCTACTACCACCATAACAACACAGTACTATCAGTTAGTATCTTGTATCGTGGTAAGAGGATACAGTATTGTCATTGGTATGTCTCAGTGTGATCCTGGCTCTTCCATAAGCCTCACATATCACTCTCTGTAGGATGCCATATAGCAGACTGGGTCAATGTCTGTAGGATGCCATATAGCAGACTGGGTCACTGTCTGTAGGATGACATATAGCACACTGGGTCAATGTCTGTAGGATGCCATATAGCAGACTGGGTCACTGTCTGTAGGATGCCATATAGCAGACTGGGTCACTGTCTGTAGGATGACATATAGCAGACTGGGTCACTGTCTGTAGGTGGCCATATAGCACACTGGGTCACTGTCTGTAGGATGCCATATAGCACACTGGGTCACTGTCTGTAGGATGCCATATAGCAGACTGGGTCAGTCTCTGTAGGATGTCATATAGCAGACTGGGTCACTGTCTGTAGGATGACATATAGCAGACTGGGTCACTGTCTGTAGGATGACATATTGCAGACTGGGTCACTGTCTGTAGGATGCCAAATAGCACACTGGGTCACTGTCTGTAGGATGCCATATAGCAGACTGGGTCACTGTCTGTAGGATGCCATATAGCAGACTGGGTCACTGTCTGTAGGATGCCATATAGCAGACTGGGTCACTGTCTGTAGGATGCCATATAGCACACTGGGTCACTGTCTGTAGGATGCCATATAGCAGACTGGGTCACTGTCTGTAGGATGCCATATAGCACACTGGGTCACTGTCTGTAGGATGCCATATAGCACACTGGGTCACTGTCTGTAGGATGCCATATAGCAGACTGGGTCACTGTCTGTAGGATGCCATATAGCAGACTGGGTCACTGTCTGTAGGATGCCATATAGCACACTGGGTCACTGTCTGTAGGATGCCATATAGCACACTGGGTCACTGTCTGTAGGATGCCATATAGCAGACTGGGTCACTGTCTGTAGGATGCCATATAGCAGACTGGGTCACTGTCTGTAGGATGCCATATAGCAGACTGGGTCACTGTCTGTAGGATGCCATATAGCAGACTGGGTCACTGTCTGTAGGATGCCATATAGCACACTGGGTCACTGTCTGTAGGATGCCATATAGCAGACTGGGTCACTGTCTGTAGGATGACATATAGCACACTGGGTCACTGTCTGTAGGATGCCATATAGCACACTGGGAAACTGTCTGTAGGATGCCATATAGCAGACTGGGTCACTGTCTGTAGGATGACATATAGCACACTGGGTCACTGTCTGTAGGATGACATATAGCACACTGGGTCACTGTCTGTAGGATGCCATATAGCACACTGGGTCACTGTCTGTAGGATGCCATATAGCACACTGGGTCACTGTCTGTAGGATGCCATATAGCAGACTGGGTCACTGTCTGTAGGATGCCATATAGCAGACTGGGTCACTGTCTGTAGGATGCCATATATAGCAGACTGGGTCACTGTCTGTAGGATGACATATAGCACACTGGGTCACTGTCTGTAGGATGCCATATAGCACACTGGGTCACTGTCTGTAGGATGCCATATAGCACACTGGGTCACTGTCTGTAGGATGCCATATAGCACACTGGGTCACGGTCTGTAGAATGCCATATAGCAGACTGGGTCACTGTCTGTAGGATGCCATATAGCACACTGGGTCACTGTCTGTAGGATGCCATATAGCACACTGGGTCACTGTCTGCAGGATGCCATATAGCACACTGGGTCACTGTCTGTAGGATGCCATATAGCAGACTGGGTCACTGTCTGTAGGATGCCATATAGCAGACTGGGTCACTGTCTGTAGGATGCCATATAGCACACTGGGTCACTGTCTGTAGGATGCCATATAGCACACTGGGTCACTGTCTGTAGGATGCCATATAGCAGACTGGGTCACTGTCTGTAGGATGCCATATAGCACACTGGGTCACTGTCTGTAGGATGCCATATAGCACACTGGGTCACTGACTGTAGGATGCCATATAGCACACTGGGTCACTGTCTGTAGGATGCCATATAGCACACTGGGTCACTGTCTGTAGGATGCCATATAGCACACTGGGTCACTGTCTGTAGGATGCCATTTAGCAGACTGGGTCACTGTCTGTAGGATGCCATATAGCAGACTGGGTCACTGTCTGTAGGATGACATATAGCAGACTGGGTCACTGTCTGTAGGATGCCATATAGCAGACTGGGTCACTGTCTGTAGGATGCCATATAGCAGACTGGGTCACTGTCTGTAGGATGCCATATAGCACACTGGGTCACTGTCTGTAGGATGCCATATAGCAGACTGGGTCACTGTCTGTAGGATGCCATATAGCAGACTGGGTCACTGTCTGTAGGATGCCATATATAGCAGACTGGGTCACTGTCTGTAGGATGACATATAGCACACTGGGTCACTGTCTGTAGGATGCCATATAGCACACTGGGTCACTGTCTGTAGGATGCCATATAGCACACTGGGTCACTGTCTGTAGGATGCCATATAGCACACTGGGTCACGGTCTGTAGGATGCCATATAGCAGACTGGGTCACTGTCTGTAGGATGCCATATAGCACACTGGGTCACTGTCTGTAGGATGCCATATAGCACACTGGGTCACTGTCTGCAGGATGCCATATAGCACACTGGGTCACTGTCTGTAGGATGCCATATAGCAGACTGGGTCACTGTCTGTAGGATGCCATATAGCAGACTGGGTCACTGTCTGTAGGATGCCATATAGCACACTGGGTCACTGTCTGTAGGATGCCATATAGCACACTGGGTCACTGTCTGTAGGATGCCATATAGCACACTGGGTCACTGTCTGTGGGATGCCATATAGCAGACTGGGTCACTGTCTGTAGGATGCCATATAGCAGACTGGGTCACTGTCTGTAGGATGACATATAGCAGACTGGGTCACTGTCTGTAGGATGCCATATAGCAGACTGGGTCACTGTCTGTAGGATGCCATATAGCAGACTGGGTCACTGTCTGTAGGATGCCATATAGCACACTGGGTCACTGTCTGTAGGATGACATATAGCAGACTGGGTCACTGTCTATAGGATGCCATATAGCAGACTGGGTCACTGTCTGTAGGATGCCATATAGCAGACTGGGTCACTGTCTGTAGGATGCCATATAGCAGACTGGGTCACTGTCTGTAGGATGCGAAATAGCAGACTGGGTCACTGTCTGTAGGATGACATATAGCACACTGGGTCACTGTCTGTAGGATGCCATATAGCAGACTGGGTCACTGTCTGTAGGATGCCATATAGCACACTGGGTCACTGTCTGTAGGATGACATATAGCAGACTGGGTCACTGTCTGTAGGATGCCATATAGCAGACTGGGTCACTGTCTGTAGGATGCCATATAGCAGACTGGGTCACTGTCTGTAGGATGCCATGTAGCAGACTGGGTCACTGTCTGTAGGATGCCATATAGCAGACTGGGTCACTGTCTGTAGGATGCCATATAGCACACTGGGTCACTGTCTGTAGGATGCCATATAGCACACTGGGTCACTGTCTGTAGGATGACATATAGCAGACTGGGTCACTGTCTGTAGGATACGAAATAGCAGACTGGGTCACTGTCTGTAGGATGCCATATAGCACACTGGGTCACTGTCTGTAGGATGCCATATAGCAGACTGGGTCACTGTCTGTAGGATGCGAAATAGCAGACTGGGTCACTGTCTGTAAGATGCCATATAGCAGACTGGGTCACTGCCTGTAGGATGCCATATAGCACACTGGGTCACTGTCTGTAGGATGCCATATAGCACACTGGGTCACTGTCTGTAGGATGCCATATAGCACACTGGGTCACTGTCTGTAGGATGCGAAATAGCAGACTGGGTCACTGTCTGTAGGATGACATATAGCACACTGGGTCACTGTCTGTAGGATGACATATAGCACACTGAGTCACTGTCTGTAGGATGACATATAGCAGACTGGGTCACTGTCTGTAGGATGACATATAGCACACTGGGTCAATGTCTGTAGGATGCGAAATAGCAGACTGGGTCACTGTCTGTAGGATGCCATATAGCAGACTGGGTCACTGCCTGTAGGATGCCATATAGCAGACTGGGTCACTGTCTGTAGGATGCCATATAGCAGACTGGGTCACTGTCTGTAGGATGCCATATAGCAGACTGGGTCACTGTCTGTAGGATGCCATATAGCAGACTGGGTCACTGTCTGTAGGTGGCCATATAGCACACTGGGTCACTGTCTGTAGGATGCCATATAGCACACTGGGTCACTGTCTGTAGGATGCCATATAGCAGACTGGGTCACTGTCTGTAGGATGCCATATAGCAGACTGGGTCACTGTCTGTAGGATGACATATAGCACACTGGGTCACTGTCTGTAGGATGCCATATATAGCAGACTGGGTCACTGTCTGTAGGATGCCATATAGCACACTGGGTCACTGTCTGTAGGATGCCATATAGCAGACTGGGTCACTGTCTGTAGGATGACATATAGCAGACTTGGTCACTGTCTGTAGGATGCCATTTAGCAGACTGGGTCACTGTCTGTAGGATGCCATATAGCAGACTGGGTCACTGTCTGTAGGATGACATATAGCACACTGGGTCACTGTCTGTAGGATGCCATATAGCACACTGGGAAACTGTCTGTAGGATGCCATATAGCAGACTGGGTCACTGTCTGTAGGATGACATATAGCACACTGGGTCACTGTCTGTAGGATGACATATAGCACACTGGGTCACTGTCTGTAGGATGCCATATAGCAGACTGGGTCACTGTCTGTAGGATGCCATATAGCAGACTGGGTCACTGTCTGTAGGATGCCATATATAGCAGACTGGGTCACTGTCTGTAGGATGACATATAGCACACTGGGTCAATGTCTGTAGGATGCCATATAGCACACTGGGTCACTGTCTGTAGGATGCCATATAGCACACTGGGTCACGGTCTGTAGGATGCCATATAGCAGACTGGGTCACTGTCTGTAGGATGCCATATAGCACACTGGGTCACTGTCTGTAGGATGCCATATAGCACACTGGGTCACTGTCTGTAGGATGCCATATAGCACACTGGGTCACTGTCTGTAGGATGCCATATAGCAGACTGGGTCACTGTCTGTAGGATGCCATATAGCAGACTGGGTCACTGTCTGTAGGATGCCATATAGCACACTGGGTCACTGTCTGTAGGATGCCATATAGCAGACTGTGTCACTGTCTGTAGGATGCCATATAGCACACTGGGTCACTGTCTGTAGGATGCCATATAGCACACTGGGTCACTGTCTGTAGGATGCCATATAGAACACTGGGTCACTGTCTGTAGGATGCCATATAGCAGACTGGGTCACTGTCTGTAGGATGCCATATAGCAGACTGGGTCACTGTCTGTAGGATGCCATATAGCAGACTGGGTCACTGTCTGTAGGATGCGAAATAGGAGACTGGGTCACTGTCTGTAGGATGACATATAGCACACTGGGTCACTGTCTGTAGGATGCCATATAGCAGACAGGGTCACTGTCTGTAGGATGCCATATAGCACACTGGGTCACTGTCTGTAGGATGATATATAGCAGACTGGGTCACTGTCTGTAGGATGCCATATAGCAGACTGGGTCACTGTCTGTAGGATGACATATAGCACACTGGGTCACTGTCTGTAGGATGCCATATAGCAGACTGGGTCACTGTCTGTAGGATGCCATATAGCACACTGGGTCACTGTCTGTAGGATGCCATATAGCAGACTGGGTCACTGTCTGTAGGATGCGAAATAGGAGACTGGGTCACTGTCTGTAGGATGACATATAGCACACTGGGTCACTGTCTGTAGGATGCCATATAGCAGACAGGGTCACTGTCTGTAGGATGCCATATAGCACACTGGGTCACTGTCTGTAGGATGATATATAGCAGACTGGGTCACTGTCTGTAGGATGCCATATAGCAGACTGGGTCACTGTCTGTAGGATGACATATAGCACACTGGGTCACTGTCTGTAGGATGCCATATAGCAGACTGGGTCACTGTCTGTAGGATGCCATATAGCACACTGGGTCACTGTCTGTAGGATGCCATATAGCACACTGGGTCACTGTCTGTAGGATGCCATATAGCAGACTGGGTCACTGTCTGTAGTATGCCATATAGCAGACTGGGTCACTGTCTGTAGGATGCCATATATAGCAGACTGGGTCACTGTCTGTAGGATGACATATAGCACACTGGGTCACTGTCTGTAGGATGCCATATAGCACACTGGGTCACTGTCTGTAGGATGCCATATAGCACACTGGGTCACTGTCTGTAGGATGCCATATAGCACACTGGGTCACTGTCTGTAGGATGCCATATAGCACACTGGGTCACTGTCTGTAGGATGCCATATAGCACACTGGGTCACTGTCTGTAGGATGCCATATAGCAGACTGGGTCACTGTCTGTAGGATGCCATATAGCACACTGGGTCACTGTCTGTAGGATGCCATGTAGCACACTGGGTCACTGTCTGTAGGATGCCATATAGCACACTGGGTCACTGTCTGTAGGATGCCATATAGCACACTGGGTCACTGTCTGTAGGATGCCATATAGCAGACTGGGTCACTGTCTGTAGGATGCCATATAGCAGACTGGGTCACTGTCTGTAGGATGCCATATAGCAGACTGGGTCACTGTCTGTAGGATGACATATAGCAGACTGGGTCACTGTCTGTAGGATGCTATATAGCAGACTGGGTCACTGTCTGTAGGATGCCATATAGCAGACTGGGTCACTGTCTGTAGGATGACATATAGCACACTGGGTCACTGTCTGTAGGATGCCATATAGCACACTGGGTCACTGTCTGTAGGATGACATATAGCAGACTGGGTCACTGTCTGTAGGATGCCATATAGCAGACTGGGTCACTGTCTGTAGGATGCCATATATAGCAGACTGGGTCACTGTCTGTAGGATGACATATAGCACACTGGGTCAGGCAGGGATAGATCACACTACAGTATGCCTCTCCTGACACAAGCAGGCAGCCCCTCCCCTTCTCTCTCTCCCACCGTCGCTCTTTCCATCATTGTTGTTTGCCAGTGGTTTCAGTGGTAGAAGAGGATTTGGAACATGAACCTGGACCGAGACAGGCAGTGTTCCTGTTTTGAACTTTGACCTCAGTGTGCGCTCCAAATGGCACTCTATTCCCTATATAGTGCACTACTTTTGACAAGAGTCCTATTGACATAGGTCAAAAGTAGTACACTATATATGGAATAGGGTGCCATTTTGGACACACTCTGTATCCCAGTCTCAGCAGCTGGTTTGTTTCACGTTTACAGAACTGCTATTCACTGGCAGCTCACCAGTCTACAGGAATCACACATCCAAACACACATGCACACACACACGCATACGAACACGCACAAGCACATGCAAGCACACGCACGCACACACACACAAAGCCATAAGAACCTCCGTTAGACAAACACGACAAGACCGGTCAGGACACTAAGACAGCCAGACATTTTCCACACAGACGAGCCACTTGAGAGCTGAGACACTTCCTCATAGACAGCCAGTCATCCACACATGAACGCCTTGCAGACTTTTTGGGGGACTTGTACAAGATTGCTTGGCATGTATATGACAGTCTATCACACACGCCGCTCACCTACTTTATGTGGAAATTGAACATGTATTTATGACAAGTCATAAATTCTGACTTGGTAAAATACATATATCAGCGAGTTTGATTGACTTCTCCATGTAGAAAGGAGGAGAGAGTGAAGGAATAAAGGCCTATTCAATTACACTGACAAATTCTGATAACTGGGTTGAATGCTTCTACTGCAGTCATATGTCTCTGTTCATACAGGTCAAGAAGTGTGAGCAAGAGTGTGTGTGTGTTTGTGTTTTTGTGTGCATGTGTGTGTGCGTAGGTGTGTGTGCGTGTGAGCAAGAGTGTGTGTGTGTGTGTGTTTGGGACTCACTGTGTGTGGGTGAAAACCTCTACAGCTCCATCATACCACGAGAGACAGAGAGAGAGGGACTGAAAGTGAGAAAGAGGTAAGGGACAAAAGCCTGCTCTTTGCATGAGTTTCTCATTAAGCACCTAGCTATAATCGTTAAATAGGACTTCATTAATACTCATCATTCATCGTCCGCTCTCCTCTTATGCATATATGCATGTGTGTGTGTGTGTGTGTGTGCACAAACGTGCGTGTGCGTGTGCGTGGGTGGCCTTGAAATATTGCTTGGATTAAATTGCTTAGATTTTGCTTAAATAATTGGAGGAACATGTATAAAACTCATTTAAATGATCTATTATGAAACAACTTCATAAATGTCCTATATCAAGCTTAAACACTTACATCTTGTACATTACATTATTTATGAGGCTGCTAAAAACTCTTTGAGTTTTTGAGGTTGAGACAACAATCTTTGATTACTGTACCTGCTAATGGATCCAACGTGAGGAGAAGAGGAAGACAATAGGATAAAACATTATTATTTTTGGGGTACTTTTTACCCCTTTTTTTCATGATATTGTCACGCCCTGACCTTAGAAAGCTTTTTATGTCTCTATTTTGGTTTGGTCATGGTGTGATTTGGGTGGGCATTCTATGTTAATCTTTCAATGTTTTGGTATTTCTTTGTTTTGGCCGGGTATGGTTCTCAATCAGGTACAGCTGTCTATCGTTGTCTCTGATTGGGAGCCATACTTAGGTAGCATTTTCCCACCTGTGTTTTGTGGGTAGTTATTTTCTGTTTAGTGTTTTCTGCACCTGACAGGACTGTTTCGGTTTCGTTATTCACTTTGTTATTTTTGTTTCAGTGTTCAGTTAAATAAAAGTCATTACCACGCTCCGATTCTTCCTCATCAGACGACGACAACCGTTACAGATATCCAATTGGTAGTTACTGTCTTGTCTCATCGCTGCAACTCCCGTACGGACTTGGGAGAGGCGAAGGTCGAGAGCCGTGCGTCCTCCGAAAAACAACCCTGCCAAGTCGCACTGCTTCTTGACACACTTCTCTGCTTAACCTGGAAGCCAGCTGCACCAATGTGTCGGAGGAAACACCGTACATCTGGCAACCGTGTCAGTCTGCATGAGCCCGGCCCGCCACAGGAGTCGCTAGAGCGCGATGGGACAAGGACATCCCTGCCGGCCAAACCCTCCTCTAACCCGGACGACACTGGGCCAATTGTGCGCCACCTCATGGGTCTCCCAGTCACGGCCGGCTGCGACAGAGCCCGGAATCGAACCCGGATCTGTAGTGACGGCTCTAGACCGCTGCAATACTCAAGGGGCCAGAGTAAGAACATTCCAACACTTTGTTTTATATACAGTACAATATATTCAGATCACACTATGTCTGCCTGTCAGATGTACACAGTTAACCCTGATCAAATTAAAGTTAGATAGGATGAGTTTTCTGCAATCTGTTGTTATCTTGAGGGATGTGTCAAGGAAAATTGCTTAACTGCAGCTTTAACTGCTAAAAAGACCTTGGAAATAGAAGCTGTTTTCATTCCATTAGCCTCACACACACACACACACACACACACACACACACACACACACACACACACACACACACACACACACACACACACACACACACACACACACACACACACACACACACACACACCATGGCTATTGGATGAAGAAGACTAAACTAATGACAGATATCTGCTTCAGTTTAGCTGGCGCTGCAAAACCTGTAATCTGAATTCTCTAAGACCAAATAAGGACAATCAAATGCAATGTTTTGGAACATGTGAGGACTCAGTGAAGTGCTGAAACATCAATAAACCTTAGTTGTCCCCCTTGTTGAGTCTTGTTCCCATGAAACTATTGTTTATTATATATTTATTTGGTCAGTGTATTCTTGGTTGTGGCTGCTTTCCACATGGCATCATAATTTCTTTATAGTGCACTACTTTTAAACAGGGCCAATGGAATCTGCTCAAAAGTAGTGCACTACATAGGGAATAGGGTACCATTTGGAACACATCCATAGTGGCTTTCTGTGTATAGCTGTTCTTCCTGATGACTCAGAGTGTCACAACAGAGCAGAGCAAGCTAATGACTAATCTCTGACACACATACACACACACACGCCCAGTCTCATTGGATCTCTTTACTGTGGAACAGTGTAAAATTGTCTTCCCAGGTCGGTCGCCTCTCTCCTTCATAGATCACAGAGATGTCCTCCAGATAGTTGTGGCCCCTCTACTTACTGCTGCCAAGGTATTATGCTCAAATAACTCTCCCTGATAGCTCTCTGCTCCTCCCTATCTACACACAAACACACACACACACACAAAACATCCAACCACCAAACAGCAAGGACAGAAGATAGAAAAATAAAGATATAAACATAAATAAAACATTAAACAACTGGTGATAATCGCTGCATATCTATCTGTTTCTTTTCCCTGAACAACAAGATAGAGGGCCACACACTTTCACATTATTCTGCTAAAGTTTGGTCCATATCAGAGAGGATTGTGGGAGTTGTTCAAGAGTAGTGTGGACGGTTTCTCCCTCTCTGTCTCGCTCTCCGTCTCTCTGTCTCTGTCTCTGTCTCTCTCAATTCAATTTCATTGGCATGGAAAACAGATGTTAACATTGCCAAAGCAAGGGAAATAGACCATAAAAAAGTGAAAAGAAAAAAAAAAAATGAACAGTAAGCATTACACTCATAAAGGTTCCAAAGGAACAGAGACATTTCAAATGTCATATTATGGCTATATATAGTGTTTTAACGATGTAACAAATAGTTCATGTACAAAAGGGAAAATGCATGTATTTACAATGGTATTTGTCTTCACTGGTTGCCTTTTCTTGTGGCAACAGGTCACAAATCTTGCTGCTGTGATGGCACACTGTGCTATTTCACCCAATAGATATGGGAGTTTATCAAAATTGTATTTGTTTTCAAATTCTTTGTGGGTCTGTGTAATCTGAGGGAAATGTGTGTGTCTATGGTCATACATTTCTCAGGAGTTTAGGAAGTGCAGCTCAGTTTCCACATCATTTGTGTGGACAGTGTGTACATAGTCTGTCTTCTCTTGAGGGCCAGATATGTCCATAGTCAAATATTTACTTAATTTTGGGTCAGTCACAGTGGTCAGGTATTATGTGTAACGGCGTTCCTCTCTCTCTTCATAAGAAGAGGTGGAGTAGTGATCGAGCCAAGGCGCAGCGGGTTGTGAATACATGATTATTTATTAAATAAACAAAACAGACAAAGACGAAAACGAACTATACTTGATATAACTAACAAAATAACAAAACGATGTAGACAGACCTGAACAAACGAACTTACAAATACACGAAGCACGCTGACACAGGAACAGATTACATAAACGCACGAACAAACCGAAACATTCCCGTATGGTGTAACATCTACACAGACACAGGAGACAATCACCCACAAACAAACAGTGAGAACACCCTACCTAAATATGACTCTTAATTAGAGGAGAACGCAAAACACCTGCCTCTAATTAAGAGCCATACCAGGCAACCAAAACCAACATAGAAACAGATAACATAGACTGCCCACCCAAAACACATGCCCTGACCTAAACACATACAAAAACAACATAAAACAGGTCAGGACCGTTACAGAACCCCCCCCTCAAGGTGCGAACGCCGGGCGCACCAGCACAAAGTCCAGGGGAGGGTCTGGGTGGGCAGTTGACCACGGTGGTGGCTCCGGCTCTGGACGCTGTCCCCACACCACCATAGTCACTCCCCGTTTCTGTCTTCCCCTCCCAATGACCACCCTAAAACTCACATCCCCTAAATAAACGGCCAGCACCAGGAGAAGGGGCAGCACCGGGACAAAGGGCAGCACCGGGACAAGGGGCAGCACCGGGACAAGGGGCAGCACCGGGACAAGGGGCAGCACCAGGACAAGGGGCAGCACCAGGATAAAGACCAGCACCGGGACAAGGGGCAGCACCGGGACAAGGGGCAGCACCGGGACAAGGGGCAGCACCGGGACAAGGGGCAGCACCGGGACAAGGGGCAACACCGGGACAAGGGGCAGGTCCCGGCTGATATACTCTGGCAGATCCTGGCTGAGGGACTCTGGCAGGTCTATGCAGGCTGACGGCTCTCGACGCTCATGGCAGGCTGACGGCTCTCGACGCTCATGGCGGGCTGACGGCTCTCGACGCTCATGGCGGGCTGACGGCTCTCGACGCTCATGGCGGGCTGACGGCTCTCGACGCTCATGGCGGGCTGACGGCTCTCGACGCTCATGGCTCTCTGACGGCTCTGGCTGCTCATGGCTCGCTGGCGGCTCTGGCAGATCCTGTCTGGTTGGCGGCTCTGGCAGATCCTGTCTGGTTGGCGGCTCTGGCAGATCCTGTCTGGTTGGCGGCTCTGGCAGATCCTGTCTGGTTGGCGGCTCTGGCAGATCCTGTCTGGCGGACGGCTCTAGCGGCTCCTGTCTGGCGGACGGCTCTAGCGGCTCCTGTCTGGCGGACGGCTCTGTAGGCTCATGGCAGATGGGCGGCTTTGCAGGCTCATGGCAGACGGGCGGCTTTGCAGGCTCATGGCAGACGGATGGCTCAGACGGCGCTGGGGAGACGGATGGCTCAGATGGCGCTGGGGAGACGGATGGTTCAGATGGCGCTGGGGAGACGGATGGCTCAGATGGCGCTGGGGAGACGGATGGCTCTGGCCGGATACGGCGCACTGTAGACCTGGTGCGTGGTGCCGGAACTGGAGGCACCGTGCTAAGGATAAGCACCTTCCTACTAGTGCGGGGAGCAGGGACAGGGCACACAGTACTCTCAAAGCCTACTCTATCCCTGATGCGAGGTACCGGCACTGGTGACACCGGGCTGAGGACAAGCACATCAGGATTAGTAGGGGGAGAAGATACAGTGTGTACAGGGCTCTGGAGACGCACAGGAGGCTTTGTGCGTGGTGCCGGAACTGGACGCACCGAACTGGATACACGCACTACAGAGAGAGTGCGTGGAGGAGGAACTGGGCTCAGGAGACGCACTGGTAGCCTAGTGCGTAGTGTAGGCACTGTAGGTACTAGGCTGGCGCGGGGAGGTGGCGCCGGAAATACCGGACCGTGGAGGCGTACTGGCACTCTTGAGCATTGAGCCTGCCCAACCTTACCTGGTTGAAAGCTCCCGGTCGCCCGACCAGTGCGGGGAGGTGGAATAACCCGCACTGGCCTATGTAGGCGAACCGGGGAAACCATGCGTAAGGCCGGTGCCATGTATGCCGGCCCGAGGAGACGCACTGGAGACCAGACGCGTTGAGCCGGCCTCATGACACCTGGCTCAATACCCAATCTAGCCCTACCAGTGCGGGGAGGTGGAATAACCCGCACTGGGCTATGCACTCGTACAGGAGACACCGTGCGCTCTACTGCGTAACACGGCGCCTGCCCGTACTCCCGCTCTCCACGGTAAGCCTGGGAAGTGGGCGCAGGTCTCCTACCTGCCCTAGGCCCACTACCTCCTAGCCTCCCCCCAAGAAATTTTTGGGAATTACTTACGGGCTTTTTGGGCTTCCGTGCCAGACGCGTTCCCTCATAGCTCCGGTTCCTCTCTCCGGTAGCCTCTGCTCTCCTCAGTGCCTCCAGCTGTTCCCATGGGAGGCGATCCCTACCAGCCAGGATCTCCTCCCATGTGTAGCAACCCTTTCCGTCCAATATATCGTCCCATGTCCATTGCTCCTTCTTTTCCTGTCCCTTACTCCATTTACTCCGCTGCTTGGCTCTAGAATGGTGGGTGATTCTGTAACGGCGTTCCTCTCTCTCTTCATAAGAAGAGGAGGTGTAGTGATCGAGCCAAGGCGCAGCGGGTTGTGAATACATGATTATTTATTAAATAAACAAAACAGACAAAGACGAAAACGAACTATACTTGATATAACTAACAAAATAACAAAACGATGTAGACAGACCTGAACAAACGAACTTACAAATACACGAAGCACGCTGACACAGGAACAGACTACATAAACGCACGAACAAACCGAAACATTCCCGTATGGTGTAACATCGACACAGACACAGGAGACAATCACCCACAAACAAACAGTGAGAACACCCTACCTAAATATGACTCTTAATTAGAGGAGAACGCAAAACACCTGCCTCTAATTAAGAGCCATACCAGGCAACCAAAACCAACATAGAAACAGATAACATAGACTGCCCACCCAAAACACATGCCCTGACCTAAACACATACAAAAACAACATAAAACAGGTCAGGACCGTTACATTATGACACTGTGTACTCTCTGTTTCGGGCCAAATATCATTCTAGTTTGCTCAGTTTAAAAAAAAAATATTTCCAATGTGTCAAGTAATTATATTTTTGTTTTCTCATGATCACCGGGGGCAAACTACCTGCCCTCCAGGACACCTACAGCACCCAATGTTACAGGAAGGCCAAAAATATCATCAAGGACATCAACCACCCGAGCCACGTTCAGCCTGTTCACCCCGCTATCATCCAGAAGGCGAGGTCAGTACAGGGGCATCAAAGCTGGGACCGAGAGACTGAAAAGCAGTTTCTATCTCAAGGCCATCAGACTGTAAAATAGCCATCACTAGCCGGCTTCCACCCGGTTATGCACCCTGCACCTTAGTGTAACCCTAGTCACTTTAATAATGTTTAAATAATGTTTACCTACTGCTTTACTCATCTCATATGTATATACTGTATTATATTCTACTGTATTTTAGTCAAGGCCACTCCGACATTGCTCAATCTAATATTTATATATTTCTTATTTCATTATTTTACTTTTAGATGTGTGTGTATTGTTGTGAATTGTTAGATACTACTGCACTAGTGGAGCTACAGTAGTTTTGAGCTTATGCTGTGACCGTTTGTGGTAGATGGTGGCAGATTGTGGTAAATTGCATCATTCTGGCAACAATGGCTGAAGCTTAACCTGTTGGGGATGGGGGCGCTGTTTAGACTATTTATGCTAATTTGGCTAATTTTTTAAACGGCTTCCCACAAAATCCTTGATCGTACAATATGCATATTATTATTATTATTGGATAGAAAACAGTCTATAGTTTCTATAGGAGTTGAAATTTTGTCTCTAAGTGGAACAGAGCCCATTCTACAGCAATTTCCCTGACATGGAGTCAGATTTGAGAAATGTTGGCCACTTTTCTGAAGTCAGTTAAAAGGGCACTGTCGTTGCTATGACTATACGGACACTTCTTACGTCTTCCCCTGGATGCCTTTACGTGATGACGATTCCAACGGGGTCGATTGCTCGTTCACAGGCCCTACAAATGAAAAAAACCTTTAGCTAGCAAGTCTTTTCTTGCTGCGTAACGCGCGTGGAAGACACCGACCCTCTCCTGTTCCAAGCGTTAGTTTAGCCTGTTATATTTCTCCGGTCATCTTTTCACTCGTTATAGGAGTTACAAACATCATAAAGTAGTTAATTTAAAGCGTTTTATAGCAATTTATATCCGTTTAGTGCGATTTTGGGACATTTATTTTTGCAACGATGTGAAAAGTTGGGCACGCTTTTCAGTTCATCCCGAACGCAGTTGACATTTCCACATGGCAAGAGGACAGCTTTCCACCAAAAGACGATTTCTCCCAAGAAAGGATCCTTTGCCCAAGATACTGATGGAAGAACAGCTCAAGGTAGGACATTTTTATTATGATAAATCGTGTTTCTGTCGAAACATTTTAGTGGCTTAGGACGCCATGTTTTTTGACGTAGCTTCGCTTGGCGCAAACTGTATTGAAAAGTAAGGATAAATTAAAAAATGTAATAACGCAATTGTATTAAGAATTAAATTGTCTATCAATCCCTGTCCACCCTATATTTTTTAGTCACGTTTATGAGTATTTATGTATAAGAGTAGATCACTGTCTAAGTGGCGCAAGGACAAATTCTGACCAGCTGAGTTACATTTCACATTGTCTAACCATGATTTTGGTGGCTAAATATAAACATTTTCGATCAAACTGTATATGCATGTTGTAATGTGATGTTACAGGAGTGTCATCGGAAGAATTCTGAGAAGGTTAGTGAAAAAATTAATATCTTTTGGCGATGTTGACTTTTATCGCTCACTTTGGCTAGAATCAATGCTGGGCTGCTAATTGCTATGTGCTAAGCTAATATAACGATTTATTGTGTTTTCGCTGTAAGACACTTAGAAAATCTGAAATATTGTCTGTATTCACAGGATCTGTGTCTTTCGATTCGTGTATGCTGTGTATTTTTACGAAATGTTTGATGATTAGTAGTTAGGTAAACACGTTGCTCATTGTAATTATTCTAGTCCATTTGTGATGGTGGGTGCAATTGTAAACTATGCCATCTACCTGAAATATGCACTTTTTTCTAACAAAACCTATCCCATACCATAAATATGTTGTCAGACTGTCATCTAATGAGTTTTTTTGTTGGTTAGGGGCTATAAATATCTTAGTTTAGCCGAATTGGTGATGGCTACTGGTGTTGGTGGACAAATAAAAGATGGTGGATTATGCTAATGTGTTTTTAGGTAATAGATGTACATCTTTACATATTGTGTCTTCCCTGTAAAACATTTTAAAAATCGGAAATGTTGACTGGATTCACAAGATCTGTGTCTTTCATTAGCTGTATTGGACTTTAATGTGTGAAAGTTAAATATTTAAAAAAAATATTTTTTTTGAATTTCGCGGCACTGGTTTTTCAGTGGGGGGGGGGGGGGGTGTGCCGCTAGCGCCACGCTGATCCTAGACAGGTTAAATAACGTGCCATAGAATTCTGTAAAGCTGTGCTGCAGTACGCCTCAACTTTTAAAGGAAGAACCACTGAAGGAACACTTTCGCTAAACCCGCAAAAACATCTGCTAAATATGTGTATGTGACCAATAAAATTTAATTTGATGTTTGATTTGATTTTATCTTGATTTGGTTGGGTCTAATTGTATTGCTGTCCTGGAGCTCAGTAGGGTCTGTTGATGTTTGTGAACAGAGCCCCAGGACCAGCTTGCTTAGGGTGCTTTTCTCCAGGTTCATCTCTCTGTTGGTGTAAGGACCGACACTGGAGTAGAGAAGCAGGTACGGGGAGTCAAACATTTAATAAGGAACAGACATGGAACAAGACAGGAACAGCCTTAGCACACGGGTAACACAACGACACAATGACAATGACAGAGGTGATTGAGTCCAGGTGAGTCCAATAATGGCTGATGCGCGTGACGGGGCAAGGCAGGCGTAATGATGGTGGAAGGAGTGCGTAATGCTGGGGGAAGAGCGGGAGCAGGCGAGACAGTAGGGGATGGTTTTGTTATAGAAGATGTGGGAATCGCTTCCTTTTAGGTGGTTCTATAATGTAACGTCTGTTTTTTGGATTTTGATATTTACCAGCTATCGGCCTAATTCTGCTCCTCATGCATTATTTGGTGTTTTACGTTGTACACAGAGGATATTTGTGGGAGAATTCTGCATGCAGAGTCTCAATTTAGTGTTTGTCCCATTTTGTGAATTTTTGGTTGGTGAGCGGACCCCAGACCTCATAACCATAAAAGGCAATGTTTTGTATAACTGATTCAAGCATTTTTAGCCAGATCTAAATTGGGATGTCAAATTTTATGTTCCTTTTGATGGCGTAGAAGGTCCTTCTTGCTTTGCCTCTTAGATCGTTCACAGCTTTGTGGAAGTTACCTGTGGCGATGATGTTAAGGCAGAAGTATGTATAGTTTTTTGTGTGCTCTAGGGCAACAGTTATTTGACCATGCTAGTTATTTATGAACATTTGAACATCTTGGCCATGTTCTGTTATAATCTCCACCCGGCACAGCCAGAAGAGGACTGGCCACCCCTCATAGCCTGGTTCCTCTCCAGGTTTCTTCCTAGGTTTTGGCCTTTCTAGGGAGTTTTTCCTTGCCACCGTGCTTCTACAACTGCATTGCTTGCTGTTTGGGGTAGGCTGGGTTTCTTTACAGCACTTTGATATGTCAGCTGATGTAAGAAGGGCTATATAAATTAATTTGATTTGATTTACTGGGATTTACTGTCAGTGCCCAGGTCTGTGCAGAAGATCTAGGTGCTGCTGTATACCCTCCTTGGTTGTTGACAAAAGCACCAGATCATCAGCGAACAGTAGACATTTTACCTCAGATTCTAGTAGGGTGAGGCCGGGTGCTGCATACTGTTCTAATGCCCTCGCCAATTCATTGATATATATGTTGAAAAAAGTGGGACTCAAGCTGCATCCCTGTCTCACCCCATGGCTCTGTGGAAAGAAATGTGTGTGCTTTTTGACAATTTTATCTGTTTACATTTTTCAGATTTGACAGCGAAGCTGAGAGGTCAAATATACTGTTTAGTTTTTCTACTGCCAAGTTTACACCTTCACTATTACAGTGAAACGTTTTGTCCCAGGAAGTTGTCTAGAAGGGATTGAATTTGTTGCTGCCTAATAGTTTTTTGGTAGGTTTCTACACTACTTTCCTTCCATCTATAGCATTTCTTAATATTACTCAGTTCCTTTGGCTTTGATGCCTCATGGTTGAGTATTGCTCTGTTCAAGTAGACTGTGATTTTGCTGTGGTCTGATAGGTGTGTCAGTGAGCTGACTGTGAACACTCTGAGAGACTCTGTGCTGAGGTTAGTGATAAAGTAATCTACAGTACTACTGCCAACCACGATGCCTACCATTGACTATGTACAGACCCAGCGTGTGACAGAGCTGAAGGAGTTGTGACCTGTTTTTGATGGTTGTTTTGTCATAGCCTGGGAGAGAATGTTGTCACCTCCAGGTAGATGTTTGTCCCCCTGTGTGCTCAGAGTGTCCGGTTCTTTTCCAGTTCTGGCATTTAGGCCGCCACAGACTAGTACATGTCCCTGGGCCTTGAAATGAGGAAGTAGGAAGAACCTGCCATTGTCAAAGTATGGTGAAAGCTACTAGATACTCCTCTCTATGAAGCCCCCCCCCCCCCCTCTCTCTCTCTCTCTCTCTCTCTCTCTCTCTCTCTCTCTCTCTCTCTCTCTCTCTCTCTCTCTCTCTCTCTCTCTCTCTCTCTCTCTCTCTCTCTCTCTCTCTCTCTCTAGTGTGGTATCTCTTAGTAGGAGACACCATTATCTACACGTCCCTACTACTTCTGGCAGGTTTTCTGAGATATCTCCACCCACCATGACAAGTGGCGTGTAGCCGCTTTCTCCTCTCCTCTCTTTTCTCTGGCATGTCTCCCTTTCGCCCTCTCTATCAGTCTCTCCCGCTTTCTCCATCAGTATGTCCTTGCTGTGCAGCAGTGAGCTCTGTCAGCTGATAACAAGCCAATCCACCACTACAGAGAAACTACACGGAGAACATGAGTCAGCAAGGGAGAATACTGACTAGGAACCTCAGATATCCTCTTTTCTCTTCTCTCCACTCCTCTCCTTTTCTCTCCCTTCTCCTCTCCTCTCCTTTCCTCTTCTCTCCTCTCCTCTCCTTTTCTCTCCCCTCTCCTCTCCTCTCCTTTTCTCTCCCCTCTCCTCTCCTTTTCTCTCCCTTCTCCTCTCCTCTCCTTTTCTCTCCTCTCCTTTTCTCTCCTCTCCTTTTCTCTCCTCTCCTTTTCTCTCCCTTCTCCTCTCCTCTCCTTTCCTCTTCTCTCCCCTCTCCTCTCTAGCACAAGAAAAGCCACCATCGCTTGGGCCAATGCCAAACAAATGACCTTAACTAATGTTTTCTCTCAGAAGAACACATACTCTGATTCGATAGGAGTCGATTGGAGGCAAATCAAGCGTATTTTCTCTGCATGGAGTGCAGGGGAGATGAAATCGACTGCCACTGAAAGTCAATCGGGATCAGAGTCACATTGTAATGAGAAAAAAAAGGAGCTGAAATAAAGACCCAAGATCTAACCAGAGTGACTGCAAGCAAAATACACTCCAAAAATAATATTCAACACAAAATGCTGTCAAAACATAACCCATGACACGATCCACAAAACAACATTACATCAGAGACATATCGTATCTTGTGAGATGAGACTTTTGGATGGCACAGGTTGCATCTGAAATGGCACCCAATTCCCTATTTAGTGCACTACTTTTGACCAGCTCCCATGGCTCAGATTAAAACTAGTGCACTATATCGGGAAAAGGGTGCCATTTTGGATGCACAGACAGTATCTATCTGCGGTCAGTATATGAGTGTTTGCTGACATGCAGGACGAGGGAGAAGAATCGGGAATGAGGAGGAGGAGGGAAGTGAGGGGGAACATAATTGGCCAATCCCTGAATGCTGTGAGAGGTTAATTGAGGCGGCTGATCTCAGGGGAGGGTGAGTTTCAATTAACACTGTGAAGGTTGCAACACACACACGCACACGCACACGCACGCACGCGCACGCACACAGAGAAAGCTACAGGAACAGAAAGTCCATTAACATTGTAATTAAGACCGCACAGGTGCAAAACAAAGACACTTATAATGGCTTTTGATGTGGAACAAAATAGATGAAAGGGAGAACGTCTTATTATCAATGACTAGCAAGTTTAATGGTGTATAATAATTAATATCCCAGTCACTCTACACACACACACACGCGTGTAAACTGTGTTTTACAGGTCTCAACCCTCTCCCGGGGAGTTAGGTTATCTCACACCAAAGACGGAACTGCATTTCATTCACTAACGGAGATGTCGTCAAGGCATCTTGACTTTTTCCACATTTTGTTACGTTACAGCCTTATTCTGAAATTGATTCAATCATTTTTGTCCCGTCATCAATCTACACACAATGCCCCATAATGACAATGCAAAAACACGTTTTTTGAAATGCTTGCTAACTAATAAAAAAACTAAAGTTGAAATACCTTATTTACATAAGTATGCAGACCCTTTGCTATGAGACTCAAAATTGAGTTCAGGGCATTCTGTTTCCATTGATCATCCTTGAGATGTTTTTATAACTTGATTGGAGTCCACCTGTGGTAAATGCAATTGAATTTGCATGTCTGAGCAAAAACCAAGCCGTGAGGTCGAAGGAATTGTCCGTAAAGCTCCGAGACAGGATTGTGTCGAGGCACAGATCTTGGGAGGGGTACCAAAACATTTCTGCAGCATTGAAGGTCCCCAAGAACACAGTGGCCTCTATCATTCTTAAATGGAAGATGTTTGGAACCACCAATACTTTTCCTAGAGCTGTCCACCCGGCCAAACTGAGCATTCGGGGGAGAAGGGCCTTGGTCAGGGAGGTGACCAAGAACCTGATGGTCACTCCGACAGAGCTCCTTTGTGGAGATTGGAGAACCTTCCAGAAGGACAACCATCTCTGCAGCACTCCACAAATCAGGCCTGTATAGGCCTGCCATCAGGCCTGCCACTTCTCTGTAAAAGGCACATAACAGCCCGCTTGGAGTTTGCCAAAATGTAACTAAAGGACTCTTAGACCATGAGAAACAAGATTCTCTGGTCTGACGAAACCAAGACTGGACTCTTTGGCCTGAATGCCAATCGTCACGTCTGGAGCAAACTTGGCACCATCCCTACGGTGAAGCACAGTGGTGGCAGCATCATGCTGTGGGGAAGTTTTTCAGCGGCAGGGACTGGGAGAATAGTGAAGATCGAGGGAAAGATGAACGGAACAAAGTACAGAGAGATCCTTGATGAAAACCTGCTCCAGAGCGCTACGGACCTCAGACTGGGGCGAAGGTTCACCTTCCAACAGGACAACGATCCTAAGCACACAACCAAGACAACGCAGGTGTGGCTTAGGGACAAGTCTCTGAATGTCCTTGAGTGGCCCAGCCAGAGCCCAGACGTGAACCCAATCTAACATCTCTGGAGAGACCTGAAAATAGCTGTGCAGCAATGCTCCCCATCCAACCTGACAGAGCTTCAGAGGATCTTCAGAGAAGAATGGGAGAAACTCCCCAAATACAGGTGTGCCAAGATTTAATCGTTGCCAAAGGTGCTTCAACAAAATACTGAGTAAAGGGTCTGAATAGTTATGTAAATGTGGTATTTCATATTTATTTTTTGCTTTGTCATTATGGGGTATTGTGTGTAGATCAATGAGGGGAAAAAAATATTTAATCTGTTTTAGAATAAGGTTGTAACGTAACAAAATGTGGAAAAAGTCAAGGGGTCTGAATACTTTCCGGAGGCATTGTATATTTACAATATGCTGTTTTATTTGCAATATGTCCGCTCAGCATGAAAATGTAACTTGAAAGGCAGGAGGTCATAGAAAACATTATGACACTGCAGCCCTGGATCTGGGTCTGCCATTGGACATGACTAGTCTGTAACGCCAGATTACGGATACAGTATTACAGCATAATGGTTCCCTAAAGGAAAAAACACTTACAGTATCCATGGCGATTAGGGTTAATTTTATAGCACTATTCGTCGGTATGGCGGCTGCCTGCCTGAGCTTGATTTACAATGACCTGAGGGGGAGGAATAACCTGCCTGTACTGTATATATGACGGCTAAAGGAACCAATGAAACAGCAATCCTGAGAGAAACATCAAATCCACAGAAGTGTCCGGAATGCCGAGATTCAAAGGCTTCTGTCTGGTAGGGGTCTGTTAGCTTAGAACATCGAAACTTCAGAATGTTGGAAGATTGTCAGTCAGAACTCCAAAAGAGGATTTGTAACAATCCCAACCTGTACAGAACATTTGATGGCAGCAATCTTTGAAGGGAAGCAGTGTAAAGTCTGCTATGATATGAAACCAGTGAGACGCTAGAAATTATTGATCTCTCACCAACACATTGGTCTTGATATGGTCTCAATCTGTCTGCTTTGTGCACATCAATGGCAAGGCGACTAAAGGGAGTCTTTGGCCACAGCAAACAAGAAATTCAACCAAACTTTATGCTCTGTTTCTGATCATTTTGTACAGATACGTTGAGTCGGGGAAACACATGTACATTTGCCAATGACAATCAATGGGCCTGGCTCCTCAGGAAGGAGTGGGTCAGGAGTGTGGAGAGGGGGGATTGTTAATTCCCGGGATGCGGAGAATGAGAGAACACTGGTGTGGCAGACACATACACTCGCCAATTAATCTACCACCCCCCTCCTCTCCTCACCAGCCACCAACCTCATGTTTCCTCGTATGGGCTTTTAATCACCTATTACAAATCTGTCAATGTTTTGGCCATTGATTACACATTAAGCTTTC
This sequence comes from Salvelinus fontinalis, assembly GCF_029448725.1. Lineage (NCBI taxonomy): Eukaryota > Metazoa > Chordata > Actinopteri > Salmoniformes > Salmonidae > Salvelinus > Salvelinus fontinalis. The sequence goes on from NC_074694.1 coordinate 25,635,813, forward strand.
TCCTCTCCCTATACATCCAGAAAACAGTGAGCTCCAGTCAGGCAGGTGGGGAATGGCTTCAATGGGGTCTGGTGACTGATGGTGAAGTGGTGAGCTCAGGGATCAGACTCTAGAAGAACGAGGCGTACAAGACAAAGCTGGCAGAAATAACCTTGCAGCTGTCGACAATGCTGGTCATTTCGTTCATGGCTGCGGTACATTAAACAATAAAGCCACGCATCCTCACAGAGCAGACATTCCCCATCACCACATTGGAGAGTGGCTGGTTGATCAATGGTAACCCTGAGCCTGTACGAGACAGCATTCTGTATCAGTGGTGGCTGGTGGCAGAATTCGAGTAATGAATGGAATGGAATCAATAGAATGATATTGACTCCATCCGCTCATTCCATTCCAAACCATTGTTATGAGCCGTCCTCCCTCACCAGCCTCCTATGTGGTAGCGGATGGAGAGAGTGAGGCAGAGCAGAGTGGAGGTAGAGAAAATGAGAAGAGTGAACCAGGAAGGAGAGTATAATCCACAGTGGTGGTATTACCAAGGTGAACCTGGGGAGGTTAATCTTCCAACTGTTTACACATCTGGCCCTAAGCAGATTGGGGGACTCCGGGGCAAGGCAAGCCACTACAGGCTAGAGATTACCTTGGTACAAACACAGGATCTATCCCAAACGGCACCTTAGTCCCTATACAGTGCACTGCTTTTGCCCAAAAGTAGTGCACTATAAAGGAATTTAGGGTGCCATCTGGCACACAGACACACAGCTCAGCACAGCTCTCCATGCCAGAACATAGCATCATCCTGGATACCATCCTGATCCTGCCATCCCAGGATGTACACTATCAGTCATGCCAGGGACTGAATGCCCAATTAATGCCCTGGTACTGTGGCTGCAATGTCAACAGTGCCGCCTCACCTCACCTAGGCTCCTGAATATATTTCATGCAATTAGAGACTAAGAGAGCTTCAGGACACCGGTCTTGACTCAGGCACTACACTGGACGCCTCTGTGGGAGGAAGAGAATCAACCGAGATGACACAGCACTGAAGGTTAACAAAGAAAAAGCGTGAAGAAGGATATTAAAAGGGAGGGGAAAGTGAATGTATAACTAGAGTGTCATTTAACAGCTTTGCTTTAAAATTCACTTTTGATGCTGTAGAATCCAGACAAGCTATAATTGAGTTTGTTTAGTGCTTGACATTCGACGAGGTGGTAGTTTAATACTCAATGACGCTGCTTCTAGTGTCATTTACTGGCCGGCTGCAGTCATACATGGGTAAATGGGAGGAATAAAAATAGGGATGACAGAAAGAGAGAGAGAGGGAAAGAGGCTGGAAAACGTGTGATTGGCGATGACCCTTGGTTTCTGAGGCCACAGCCGACTCTGGATACAGTCTAACAGATTCCTCACAAAATCACCCAGCGAGGGAGGAGGAGGGAGGAGAGACAGCGAGGCAAAAAAAAATCCCAGACGAAATGAGAAAATATAGATACGTTTTTCAAGGAGATAAATTAAGATACTTGTCAACGCTGAAAATACTTTCTGGGTAATGAAAAGAGGGTCGGAAATTCAAGAGTGTGACGCAGAAGCCAAGGTGCTTCTTGAGTCTTCAGAGCTCCGCAGCAAAGCTCTAAGTACCTCTGAATGGCCTGCTATTACTTCAAACAAATTCACAGTTGCTATTCACAAGGTCAAGTGTGGTTTGAATACTGAGAAATCAGAAGAGCAATAATCATCACTTTCAAACATACATAGTGTGAGTTAATAGCATTATGATTATTTTGTATATAATTGTGTGTGTTCTGATGTGACTGTTGTTCCCAGGACATGCTTGTGAATGAGACCTAAGTCTCAATGTGTCTCCCTGGTTAAATAAAAAAATGCAATAAAAAAATACATCAAGGTTAAGCATTAACCGATAGCCTTTTGTAAGAAAACACACACACACACACACACACACACACACACACACACACACACACACACACACACACACACACACACACACACACACACACACACACACACACACACACACACACACACACACACACATACACTAACACACACACACATACACTAACACACACACACACACACACTAACACACACACACACACACACACACTAACACACACACACACACACACTAACACACACAATCCAATCACATTCCCCTTGTGTATTGTGTTGTGACGTAGTCACACTCGAGGCTATGGCTGCCAGTATCAGTGTGTTTGTTGTGCTCTATATTCCAGGAAGTTCATTGATCTCTAGAGCCTAATCTAATTGTGTAGAGTAGCACAGTGGCAGATTTAGGTGACCTGGGGGAACATACCCGTGCGCTGCTTGTTCTCTATTCTATTAGGGTATCCCTGGGAGATTCTGTCAGAACCTCAGCAGTGTTCTAGAAGCTCTTGTGAGAATACATTGAGTCAATACTAATACAATGAGCAAGATAAAGATTTGTCTAGATTCTCACAACGCAATGATTCTCATCTCATCATATGCTGGTACACAACAATAGATGTTGTCGGAAGTCTAGGTCTGTAGTCTTTATTAGTCTCGGCTATTGGCCCTATATAAAGCCTGAGACACAATGCAAACTGTTGAAAAGTGAGACACTGTAGCTGGCAATTTAAAAAAGCATTCATCACTAAAACTTAGTCAGTAGTGACAAATAAACTATGACTAGACTTGTAAACACAAAACCTGGAGGTCCATTTGATTCAAGCAATGAGTGAGGTGAAAAAAAAGGACAAAAGAAACACACACACACACACACACACACACACACACACACACACACACACACACACACACACACACACACACACACACACACACACACACACACACACTCACTCACATGCACACAATTAACTATGATTGCTCGGATGAATTTGAAAAGTTTCTCATTCTCCCTCATCCTGAACTCAATTATATTTTACAAGGGAAGAAATCCCCTGTTAATTGCAGCCTTTCCACATGAGGGAAAATATTTGGGGCTCTCAATTCCCTGGCCATGTGTACTCTGTTCCGCATGTACAGACATCATCTAATATTTCAAGCTATTACAAATTAATTTCACATACTTTGGAGCGGTGGAGGAAGGCGCCATATTCTGAGCTGCAGTGGAACTGATTGGAAATGTTGCATTATCTACATCTCTCCACTCTCCGCTGGCTGGCGTGAGAGACACTCGCTCCTTTTTTCCTTCAAAGTTTCTCAGATGACTTTACTGGTGACAGGTGGAAATATAGGAAAAAGAGAGACTGGCTATCATGGTAGATATGAGACAATATTGAGAGAAGGAGAGAGACTGGCTATCATGGTAGATATGATAAAATATTGAGAGAAGGAGAGTGACTGGCTATCATGGTAGATATGATAAAATATTGAGAGAAGGAGAGTGACTGGCTATCATGGTAGATATGATAAAATATTGAGAGAAGGAGAGTGACTGGCTATCATGGTAGATATGATAAAATATTGAGAGAAGGAGAGTGACTGGCTATCATGGTAGATATGATAAAATATTGAGAGAAGGAGAGTGACTGGCTATCATGGTAGATATGATAAAATATTGAGAGAAGGAGAGTGACTGGCTATCATGGTAGATATGATAAAATATTGAGAGAAGGAGAGAGACTGGCTATCATGGTAGATATGAGAAAATATTGAGAGAAGGAGAGAGACTGGCTATCATGGTAGATATGATAAAATATTGAGAGAAGGAGAGTGACTGGCTATCATGGTAGATATGATAAAATATTGAGAGAAGGAGAGTGACTGGCTATCATGGTAGATATGAGAAGATATTGAGAGAAGGAGAGTGACTGGCTATCATGGTAGATATGAGAAGATATTGAGAGAAGGAGAGAGAGAGAGAGAAATGTGTCTGATGGCATAATCACGAGGGAAAAAGATACACTATGAATTCTTAATTTGTAGACAGTTGTGACATATGACCCATTACAGTTCTACTAATGTAAGGATATTGACAACGTTAGGTAGGTAGAGGAGGAAAATATTTGAACATAATGAAAAGGCCTATAGAGCCATGTTGTCTCATAACAATATGAATAACATATTTTATGCTCCACATGAACATGAAATCCCATTGCATTTCCATCCTCATGAGCAGGGCCGGATTACTGCAGGGGCTTACCGGGCCCAGGCCCGCCGGGGGTTCAAGAGGAAGCATTTAAAAAAAAAAATAATAATAATAACAAAGGAAATATATACTGTATGTAGTATATATGTAGTATTTATTTTACTGCAACCGCCAAACACAGGAGGACTCAGGAGCCCACTCTCATTGAGTGAGACAGCCTGCTGCTGCCTGCTGCCACTCTGCTAACCATCAGATGGGGGGAGGAGAGGAGGTAAGGAGCCCACGTCAGTAACTGGGGGGGGCCCTGCCTTGATTGGGTGCATAATACATACATGTAACTGGTCAATTGTGTGAGTCAGGGGTGGGGCCCAAGAGGCTTTTTTAAAATATTATTTTTGTTTAAATTATGTTTGTTGTTGCTATTATTATATTGTTTTATCCAACCACAGGAGCCTGCTCTCAATGTTCAAAATACACCAGAGACCATAATTTAGCCACAGAGAATCAATAGTTAATATATATAAAATGTATATATATATATAAACTCAGCAAAAAAAGAAACGTCCCTTTTCAGGACTCTGTCTTTCAAAGATAATTCGTAAAAATCCAAATAACTTCACAGATCTTCATTGTAAAGGGTTTAAACACTGTTTTCCCATCCTTGTTCAATGAACCATAAACAATTAATGAACATGCACCTGTGGAACAGTCGTTAAGACACTAACAGCTTACAGACGGAAGGCAATTAACACCAAACACCATTAACACCAAAGAGGCCTTTCTACTGACTCTGAAAAACACCAAAAGAAAGATGCCCAGGGTCCCTGCTCATCTGTGTGAACGTGCCTTAGGCATGCTGCAAGGAGGCATGAGGACTGCAGATGTGGCCAGGGCAATAAATTGCAATGTCCGTACTGTGAGACGCCTAAGACAGTGCTACAGGGAGACAGGACGGACAGCTGATCGTCCTCGCAGTGGCAGACCACGTGTAACAACACCTGCACAGGATCGGTACATCCGAACATCACACCTGCGGGACAGGTACAGGATGGCAACAACAACTGCCCGAGTTTTACACCAGGAACGCACAATCCCTCCATCAGTGCTCAGACTGTCTGCAATAGGCTGAGAAAGGCTGGACTGAGGGCTTGTAGGCCTGTTGTAAGGCAGGTCCTCACCAGACATCACTGGCAACAACGTCACCTATGGGCACAAACCCACCGTCGCTGGACCAGACAGGACTGGCAAAAAGTGCTCTTCACTGACGAGTCACGATTTTGTCTCACCAGGGGTGATGGTCGGATTCGTGTTTATCGTCGAAGGAATGAGCGTTACACTGAGGCCTGTACTCTGGAGCGGGATCGATTTGGAGGTGGAGGGTCCGTCATGGTCTGGGGCGGTGTGTCACAGCATCATCGGACTGAGCTTGTTGTCATTGCAGGCAATCTCAACGCTGTACGTTACATGGAAGACATCCTCCTCCCTCATTTGGTACCCTTCCTGCGGGCTCATCCTGACATGACCCTCCAGCCTGACAATACCACCAGCCATACTGCTTGTTCTGTGCGTGATTTCCTGCAAGACAGGAATGTCAGTGTTCTGCCATGGCCAGTCAAGAGCCCGGATCTCAATACCATTGAGCACGTCTGGGACCTGTTGGATCGGAGGGTGAGGGCTAGGGCCATTCCCCCCAGAAATGTCCGGGAACTAAGTGGAGGTGCAGGTGCCATGGTGGAAGAGTGGGGTATCATCTCACAGCAAGAACTGGCAAATCTGGTGCAGTCCATGAGGAGGAGATGCACTGCAGTAATTAATGCAGCTGGTGGCCACACCAGATACTGACTTTTACTTTGATTTTGACCCCCCCCCTCTTTGTTCAGGGACACATTATTCAATTTCTGTTAGTCACATGTCTGTGGAACTTGTTCAGTTTATGTCTCAGTTGTTGAATCTTATGTTCCTACAAATATTTACACATGTGAGGTTCTTTTTTTGCTGAGTTTATATATATACTGTATACTGTATAAATATTTCTTCCTAATTTCCTCATTTGAATTCAAGACCAGATTGATCTCAGTTTGTCAGTCAGAGTAGCCACTCATTTCAGTCATTTGTGTATTAAAAAAGATTCAGCGAATGTCTTCTGTCATGTAAATGACGTAGAATTGCATGAACTGCATTTTAAAAAGGCAGATTTTTTGGGGAACCCTGCAAAAAAAAAAGAAACACCTGGAAATCCTAAAAACGCCTCTGCTCAACTGTAGTCTATGCCACATGGCAAACGTTATTATGGATTTTTTATAAATAGGATTTTTATTCAACAGTAAGTTTTCCATGCATCCAATTGCATCTTGGTGCACAGATTTGTTTACAGAAAATGATGGTGTGCCGGGAATGGGGGAGCGGGCGCTATAAAAAAACAAAGCCCCAGTGCCTATGATTTGTTATGATTTCCTGCTTATGAGATAATATCCAAATATATTGAGATCAGCGTTTAAAGACTGATCTCTAAACAGTTTGAACCATACCTCTTTATTGTTATACTCTCTTATCCTTAATCATCCCACATACAATTGACCCTTCCTTGACCTTTAACACTTGGGGGGATCTAATGATTAGCTTACTGCCCAGAAAACATGACCACACACCACCCACTACTAAAGGGTAAGTGCTTTGGTACTTAGTCCACTTCAGTTCACTGTCTGGACAGGTCTGGCAGGTAGCCTAGTGGTTAGAGTGTTGAGCTAGTATTTGAAAGGTTGCTAGATCAAATCCCTGAGCTGACAAGGTAAAAAATATGTTGTTATTTCCCTGAACAAGGCAGTTAACCTGCTGTCATTGTAAATAAGAATTTGTTCTTAACTGACTTGCCTAGTTATTTTTTTTTAAAGGAACAGAAGTGGACAGAGTGAGATCTACTGTTTTAGATGGTGGTCAGAGCAGCTGCTTGACCTCAGCATTGTAGGCTAATATACTAACTAGCCTTCAATTCCATCACTCTGTGTCTCTTCCCACTTGCTGAACCCTTATTTGGCCCTTTGTTTTGGCGAGCAGTAGCCATTGGTGTGCCTGGAGGTCTGAAGTTGTGAATGGGAGCTGGATTAGGCTGTGTACAGTGCAGTAATTCAGGGTAGGCCGATTCTTAAACGCCCCTGAGATTGAACTGGGTTACCTGTCAGTGACAGATTGGAACTCCTAATCTGAGATTGAGGGGCAGAGGAAAGGGACTAGTCCCATTACATACAACAGGCCAGAGAGAAAGCTGGGGGAAAGAGGGAACAATTTCCTTCTATGTTTGTCTTGGCATCATTGTGGATGCTTAGTACTCTCAAACTTTTATTTATAGACATTTTTAGGATTTGCTATGCATAATCTTTCAGTCTTCCTCCATTAGGTTTATTCCATCTCCATCCCTCTTTTTCCCATTCCCTTTATTTTCTCACCATAACTTTCTCACTCCCTTCCTCCACCCTGCTCCATTTTTGGCACAGGTCTGGAAGTTTGGATGGGGTCAGCATCATGCACGTGTAATGTCAGCTCGGCTGTTATGCAACACCCAATTCCCCTGTGTGAAAAAGTAATTCCCTCTTACACTAAATAACTGGTTGTGTCACCTTTAGCTGCAATGAATGCAACCAAATGCTTCCTGTAGTTGTTGATCAGTCTCGCACATCGCTGTGGAAGAATTTTGGCCCTACATACGATGCCATACACGTGGTATGTGGTTGTGAGGCTGGTTGGAGGTACTGCCAAATTCTCTAAAACAACGTTGGAGGCGGCTTATGGTCGAGAAAATAACATTCAATTCTCTGGCAACAGCTCTGGTGGACATTCCTGCAGTCAGCATTGCAATGCACACTCCCTCAAAACTTGAGACATATGTGGCATTGTGTTGTGTGACAAAACTGCATATTTTGGAGTGGCTTTTTATTGTCCCCAGCACAAGGTGCACCTGTGTAATGATCATGATGTTCAATCAGTTTATTGATATGCCACGCCTGTCAGGTGGATGGATTATCTGGCAAATGAGAAACGCTCACCAACAGGGATGTAAACACATTTGTGCACAACATTTTTGTTGAGAAATAAGTGTTTTATTTCAGAAAAAGAACATTTCTGGGATCTTTTACTTCAACTCATGAAACAACACTTTACATGTTATAGAAAAAAGAAGGAATACAATAGTAGGTTTTGGTTGTGTTTATATTTTTATTCAGTGTACTTTGTATCCCTCATTTACTCAAGTGTTTCCATTATTTTGTCAATTACCTGTATATGAGTAATTGATAGTGCAGATTTGTTGTCTGAATTGAGAGTACGTGAAATCCTTAGTATATAAGTTCATATGTATCATTACTAAACAAACAAAACCAACAAAACTATGTAGAGGATGTCCTTTCATCCGACATATAGCCTACAGTAATTACATAAACAATGTTTTAGTATGATATTCTGTATATTCTGTCAACGTTTTTCGACACAATAATGATCTACTGCAGTATAACATGTGTACAGAGTCCACACATCCACTCGCTCACACTCATGCACACACACACACGCATGCAAGTACACACTAACACACACGTTTCTTTTACTATCCTTGTAGGGACCAAACAATTGATTCCCATTCAAAACCCTAATCCTAACCTTAACCCTAACCCCTAACACTAATTGTAACCCTAACATTAAACCCTAACCCCTGAAAATAGCCTTTTTCCCCACTTGTCAGACTTTTCCTTGTTTTACTATCATGGTGAGGACATCTGGTCCCCACAAGGATAGTGAAACCAAACACACACACACACACACACACACACACACACACACACACACACACACACACACACACACACACACACACACACACACACACACACACACACACACACACACACACACACACACACACACACACACACACACACACACACACACACACACACAGGGCCCTAGCTGCCAGTCACTAATTAATTGGATGAAAAACCAAGCCAGTTGATTTTCCAATGACATGGACTAGAGGTTTCAAGATCACAGTGTGGGCAGGCAGCCTTCCTCTATCTCTGTGTGTGTGTGTGTGTGTGTGTGTGTGTGTGTGTGTGTGTGTGTGTGTGTGTGTGTGTGTGTGTGTGTGTGTGTGTGTGTGTGTGTGTGTGTGTGTGTGTGTGTCTGTGTGTGTGTGTGTGTTCGTGACACATGGGCCAACTGCAGTCTGACTCTCTTATTTGGTCTGGTGAAAAGTATTCGTCTTCAGTTCAGTCTGCTGTTATGTCAAAAACATACTCAACACTCCCCCTGCAAGGTTTGGGAATGATGCCATCCTGTCCCTGTTTTCCTCAGTGGATCGCTCCACTTTAAGGACCAATAGGGGTCCAGCCAGGGAGGTACTTTAACTAGGTCTAGCTACTTGGTACCATGATGTATGCTCTTAAACAGTATGTCTCTCTTATCATACCCCACTAAGTGGCCTGGATGGACATTTCACAGAGGGCTAACTAACAGTGTGGAAGGAGAATAATTCTGCACTGTATCTATGTAAACTGAACTTTCTCTGGCTGCATAAAAAAATGGCACCCTATTCCCTAGTGCACTATTTTTGACCAGGGCCCATATTCTGGTCAAAATTAGTGCACTGTGTAGGGAATAGGGTTCCATTTGGGACTCAACAGAGAAAGTCCAGTTTACCTAGATATAGTACATGTGAGAGTGACTTCAAAATTACAAATGTTCTGGAGTTCAGACATTCTTCTTCTCCACAGTGTAAATCTACTGCACTTTTATACATGGAATCTGTCCCTAATGGCATGGGTCCACAAGATGATGTGTGAGCCGTTGGTCTGGAGTGTATGTGTGTGTTTCCCGGAGGGTTGTGCTGGGGTTAACATAGAAACATGTCCTGACTCCTGTGGCTGGCTCTGAGACACACATACCCTTAATTACAGTGTACAGCATCACAGGAATAGCAGGCAGCCTGGCCTAAATGAGAAACAGATGAGTGAACTTCTGACAAAATGATTTCAAGATGTAGCCTGTGCTGCCGTCCTGACGTTTAATGTGGGTGATGGGAATCTGAGGGTGGTTGAAAACTGTCAGTAAATGTGGGGGGTATGACGAAGGAGTGGGGAGTAATGTGTTATGGGTAGTGTGTTTGTGAGAGAAAGAGAGCGAGAGAGGTGGAGAGAGAGAGAAAGAGACATTTGTTCAGTGGACTTCTGTTGCTTGCCGTTGCCAGATAGCTTTATCCAGTCAAAGCAATGTTTCTCATTATGGCCATGACAGAGCGACTGAGACACGCATGCACACACGCACGCACGCACGCAAGCACACACACCCACACACACAAACACAGACGCAAACATACACACACACATACACAAACTCCTCAACAGTCAGTCCCTCTGGACACAGAGAAATGAGAGTCAGTAAGGCAGGCCAGATGACACAGACAGAGAAGAAGGAAACGGCCATCTTGGTGACTCACTCCTCTTCAAAGAGAGACAATGAAAAAGTGTTGTAACGTTAGAGGATATCAAACAAACTGCATGCTGTATGTTGTTGTGATGTTGCTTCCGCTTCCCATCTTGCTTTCATGTTTCTCTCTTTGCTGCCTTTCTCGTCGCTCTCTCTGGCTCTTTCTATCTCTCTCTCTCCCCCTCTCTCTTTCTCTCTCTCTCTCTCTCCCTCGCTCCCTCCCTCACCCGTCTCTCTCTCTCTTTGCCTCTCTTCCTCGCTCCCTCCCTCCCCCCTCTCTATTCCACGCGATGAGATCTTTTCTCTGGTGACATTTCCCACAATAAGAAAGAAAAGCATTGCAGCAAAATGTAGAGCATTTTGCAGGGAGTCACATTTAAATGGAAGCCACTTTATTTCTGTGCACACCTCTCTCTTCTCTCTTTCTTCTGCTTCTCCCAGGTGGGATGGAGTGATGAGAAAAAATAGCGGGAGCGAAATGCTGTACAGCTGAGAGAGGAGAAAAGGAAAGCCACTAGGGACTCCTCCCTATGAAGTCTCTCTCTCTCTCTCTCTCTCTCTCACTGCACCGCTGTACCTGTCTCTTCTCTCTCTGTTCTCACGTCTCTGTATACAGTATCTCTCTCAACAATTCTTTCTCTCTTTTGTTCTTAACCTTCCCTACAACTTTATCTTGATTGTTTTGAAAGAAGACCTTTAATGTTTTGAAATACTGTTTGTTGGGAATAGAGTTGAGGTGATGTGATGCTCAGGATCTAGGATTTGGGGTGTTAGGATGTTTCTATGTAGTGCAAAAACAAAGACAAAGGATGAGTGTTTGTGTATGGGCAATTCCACAGTAATGGAATTAACTCTGTATGACTCAAAATGTATTCAAAACTAAAAACATTGATTTCTAAGTTTAAAACCAAACCATACGACTCTCTGCACAATGACTATTTCAAAAAATGTACCCTGAAATGTTTTTATTTATTTTTTATAATTTAGTGGACGATCTGTGCAGATGCAAACTTTGTTACCGGAATTACGGTAAAATCTCCCTCAAGTTTTTATGCGACCACATTTACCAAAGGTGTCTGCAGAATTAATGGGGTGTCAGCTATGACATGGCACCTTGCACTTGAAAAATATATTTTGGTTATTGAACTACAGTAAGTGAAATGGATTTACACCCGGTAACGGAATTACAACATGGGTCCCTGATCTGTACTACACAGAGATGCATAATTATGGATAACATTCTCCTCATGTTTCACAAGTTTGGACATCACAGCACAGCAGAGTAGATCACAGTGCATTACATCACAGCACAGCAGAGTAGATCACAGTAGAGTACAGTGCAGTACAATACAGCACAGCAGAGTAGATCACAGTAGAGTACAGTGCAGTACGATACAGCACAGCAGAGTAGATCACAGTAGAGTACAGTGCAGTACAATACAGCACATAAGAGTAGATCACAGTAGAGTACAGTGCAGTACAATACAGCACAGCAGAGTAGATCACAGTAGAGTAGAGTGCAGTACAATACAGGACAGCAGAGTGGATCACAGTAGAGTACAGTGCAGTACAATACAGCACAGCAGAGTAGATCACAGTAGAGTACAGTGCAGTACAATACAGCACAGCAGAGTAGATCACAGTAGATTACTGTGCAGTACAATACAGCACAGCAGAGTAGATCACAGTAGAGTACAGTGCAGTACAATACAGCACAGCAGAGTAGATCACAGTAGATTACAGTGCATTACAATACAGCACAGTAAAGAAAAGTAGAGCATAGTACAGCATGGTAGAGTACAGTATATTGTACTGTACTCTACTTTACTGTATTGTCCTGAACTCGTACTCTACTGCACTCTACTCTACTCTACTCTACTCTGCTTTACTGTATTGTACTGAACTCATACTCTAGTGCACTCTACCCTACTCTACTCTACTCTGCTTTACTGTATTGTCCTGAACTCATACTCTAGTGCACTCTACCCTACTCTACTCTGCTGTGCTTTACTGTATTGTACTGCACTGCAATCTACGTTGCTCTGCTGTGCTATCCAAACCTGTGAAACACATGTCTATGATAGGTTCAGATTTAGTCCAGTCCCGTCCGCCTGTGGACGTGAACATGAATGTCAAGCTGGATTACTTTTCGACGTCCGGTGTTGGCCGGTGCTCAGGGGGTGAGGATGCTGGTTACAGGAAATGGAAAGTAATGGGGCTCATGGGTAGGTGTCAGTAAGAGCTGGGAGATGTGACATTAACTGGAGAGTGAGAGAGAGAAGAGAGAGAGAGTGAGAGATAAGCAGAGAGAAAGAGAGAGAGGGAGAGAGAGAGAGAGATAAGCAGAGAGGGAGGGAGGGAGGGAGGGAGGGAGAGATAAGCAGAGAGAGAGATATAAGCAGAGAGAGAGAGAGAAAGAGGGAGGGAGGGAGGGAGGGAGGGAGGAGAGAGAGAGAGAGAGAGAGAGAGAGAGAGAGAGAGAAGAGAGAGAGTGAGAGATAAGCAGAGAGAAAGAGAGAGAGAGGGAGAGAAAGAGAGATAAGCAGAGAGAAAAAGAGGGAGGGAGGGAGGGAGGGAGGGAGGGAGGGAGGGAGGGAGGGAGGGAGGGATAAGCAGAGAGAGAGAGATAAGCAGAGGGAGAGGGAGAGGGAGAGGGAGAGGGATTGTCCAGACTCTTGACTGTTTTAACACTGGTTTGACCACCAGACAAAAGAAAACCGTCTTCAGCTGAACATAACAGTATGCCAGTAGAAGGGACGACAGGTGACCAAACTGTGGTTTGTGAATATTATGATTTCCCATTGTAGCCAATTAAATTACAGTCATTCCATTCCAGATTTTTTTGGTGATACATAACCAATTTGGTAATGGACTTATGAGCTTTAATCAATTAACAATTCATAAACACATTTGATTTCAGCAAAATCACTATAATTAATTAGTAGGTCTACCATTACTTGTTACTTCTGTGAACTTTCATCATCTTCCCTACTCATAAGGGAGAGAAATTATAAAATATCTTTAAGATATGTGGGCTTTTGTTAATGGAACTACAAGGCAATATTCTTTAAACTTACAGAAGGTAAACAATCAACATGATTAGTTTGGTGTATTTCTGATACCTTTTACCACTTGTTCTGATAGACGTTTTTGGAAAAGCCCTTTTCCATCTGTTAACCTGTCTAGGATGGGGGGGGTGCTAGCGGCACACCCCCCCCACATTCCACTGAAAAGGCAGAGCGCGAAATTCAAAAAAAAATTTTTTTTTAAATATTTAACTTTCACACATTAAAGTCCAATACAGCTAATGAAAGACACAGATCTTGTGAATCCAGCCAACATGTCCGATTTTTAAAATGTTTTACAGGGAAGACACAATATGTAAAGATGTAAATCTATTACCTAAAAACACATTAGCATAATCCACCATCTTTTATTTGTCCACCAACACCAGTAGCTATCACCAATTCGGCTAAACTAAGATATTTATAGCCCCTAACCAAGAAAAAAACTCATCAGATGACAGTCTGATAACATATTTATGGTATGGGATAGGTTTTGTTAGAAAAATGTGCATATTTCAGGTAGCTGGCATAGTTTACAATTGCACCCACCGTCACAAATGGACTAGAATAATTACAATGAGCAACGTGTTTACCTAACTACTAATCATCAAACATTTCGTAAAAATACACAGCATACACTAATCGAAAGACACAGATCCTGTGAATACAGACAATATTTCAGATTTTCTAAGTGTCTTACAGCGAAAACACAATAAATCGTTATATTAGCATAGCACATGTGCAAACATTACCCCAGCATTGATTCTAGCCAAAGAGAGCGATAACGTAAACATCGCCAAAATATATTATTTTTTTCACTAACCTTCTCAGAATTCTTCAGATGACACCCCTGTAACATCACATTACAACATACATATACAGTTTGTTCGAAAATGTGCATATTTAGCCACCAAAATCATGGTTAGACAATGAGAAATGTAGCCCAGCTGGTGAGAAAATGTCCGTGCGCCATATTAGACAGTGATCTACTGGTATACATAAATACTCATAAACGTGACTAAAAAATATAGGGTGGACAGCGATTGATAGACAATTTAATTCTTAATACAATCGCGGAATTACATTTTTTTAAATTATCCTTACTTTTCAATACAGTTTGCGCCAAGCGAAGCTACGTCAAAAAACATGGCGTCCTAAGCCACTAATATTTTTCGACAGAAACACGATTTATCATAATAAAAATGTTCTACTTTGAGCTGTTCTTCCATCAGTATCTTGGGCAAAGGATCCTTTCTTGGGTCTAATCGTCTTTTGGTGGAAAGCTGTCCTCTTGCCATGTGGAAATGCCAACTGCGTTCGGGATGAACTGGAAGCGTGCCCAGAGATTCACAGCGTCTCAGAAATAAAAGTCCCAAAATCGCACTAAACGGATATAAATTGCTATAAAACGCTTTAAATTAACTACCTTATGATGTTTTTAACTCCTATAACGAGTCTTAACATGACCGGAGAAAGATTACTCCCAACACTAATGCTTGGAACAGGTGCGGGTCGGTGTCCTCCACGCGCATGACGCAGCTGCAAAAGAGTGACTAGCTACAGGGTTTTTTAATTTATAGTGCCTGTGATTGCGCAATCGACCCCATTCAAATCGTCATCACGTAAAGGCATCCAGGGGAAGACGTAAGCAGTGTCCGTATACTCATAGGAATAACATTGGCTTTAAAACTGACTCCAGAACAGTGGCCAAAATTTCTGAAATCTGACTCCATGTCAGGGAAATTGCTGTAGAATGGGTTCTGTTCCACTTAGAGACAAAATTTCAACTCCTATAGAAACTATAGACTGTTTTCTATCCAATAATAATAATAATATGCATATTGTACGATCAAGAATTTTGTAGGAAGCCGTTTCAAAAATTACACGATTACCATAAATAGTGACAACAGCGCCCCCGGCTTTAACAGGTTAATCCAGAAAATAAAGCCTTTACTTACAGTAGGACACTTTATTAAGATGGGCAATGGTTGAATAATGTATCTATGCCTTCATTTCCCCAAGATATAGATTCTTAGCTTTCATGTGACACTCAATGTGGTATGCTCTTATGAACTTCACATGTTGGTGATCATGGGTGCTTTCGATGGAAATGCCCGTGAGTGTGTAAGTCTATCCTTCCTCTCAGAGGGGCAACACTAAGAGAAGGAGAAACAGTCAACAGAAGAGGTTTACTGGAGACCCTTCTTCGAGTCTGTCATATCATATTACAAACTGTAAACACACAAAACAACAAACACATACAGTGCCTTTAGAAAGTATTCAAACCACTTCCCTTTTCCACATTTTGTTACATTACAGCCTTATTCTAAAATGTATTAAATATAAATGTTTAATCAATCTACACACAATACCCCATAATGACAAAGTGAAAACAGTTTTATGGAAAACAGAAGTACCTTATTTACATTAGTATTGAGACTTGACATTGAGCTCAGGTTCATCCTGTTTCCATTGATCATCCTTGAGATGTTTCTACAACTTGATTGGAATACACCTGTGGTAAATTCAAATGATTGGACATGATTTGGAGAGGTACACACTTGTCTATATAAGGTCCCACAGTTGACAGTGCATGTCAGAGCAAAAACCAAGCCATGAGGTCGAAGGAATCAGAGACAGGACTGTGTCGAGGCACAGATCTGGGGAAGGGTACCAAAACATTTATGCAGCATTGAAGGTCTCCAAGAACACAGTGGCCTCCATCAATCTTGAATGGAAGAAGTTTGGAACAACCAAGACTCTTCTTAGAGCTGGCTGCCCGTCCAAACTGAGCAATCGAGGGATAAGGGCCTTGATCACGCAGGTAACCAAGAAACCGATGGTCACCCTGACAAAGATCCAGAGTGCCTCTGTGGAGATGGGAGAACCTTCCTGAAGGACAACCATCTCTGCAGCACTCCACCAATCAGGCCTTCATGGTAGAGTGTGCAGACAGAAGACACTCCTCAGTAAAAGGCACATGACTGCCTGCAAGATTCTCTGGTCTGATGAAACCAAGATTGAACTCTTTGGCCTGAATGCCAAGCATCTCGTCTGGAGGAAACCAGGCGTCGCTCATCACCTGGCCAATACCATGGTGGTGGCAGCATCATGTTGTGGGGATGTTTTTCAGGACTGGGAGACTAGGATCGAGGGAAATATCGAGGGAAAGATGAACGCAGCAAATTACAGAGAGATCCTTGATGCAAACTTGCTACAGAGCATTCAGGACCTCAGACTCAAGACCTCAGATTGTTCACCTTCCAACAGGACAACAACCCTAAGCACACAGCCAAGACAACGCAGGGGTGGCTTCAGGACAAGTCTCTGAATGTCCTTGAGTGGCCCAGCCAGAGCCCGGACTTGAACACGATCAAACATCTCTGGAGAGACCTGAAAATAGCTGTGCAGCAACGCTCACCATCCAACCTTGATTTGGCATGTGTCCCCAGATCCTCAAAAGGTTCTACAGCTGCACCATCGAGAGCATCCTGACCAGTTGCATCACCGCCTGGTATGGCAACTGCTCGGCATCTGACCGTAAGGCGCTACGGAGGGTAGTGCGAGCTGCCAAGTACATCACTGGGGCCAAGCTTCCTGCCATCCAGGACCCATACAATAGGCGGTGTCAGAGTAAAGCCCATAAAATTGTCAGAGGCTCCAGTCAGCCCGTGCTACCGCACGGCAAGCGGTACCGGGGCGCCAAGTCTAGGACCAAGAGACTCCTCAACAGCTTCTACCCCCAAGCCATAAGACTGCTGAACAATTAATAAAATCGCCACTGGACAATTTACATAGACCCCCCCCCTCTCCCTTTTGTACACTGCTGCTACTTGCTGTTGATTATCTATGCATAGTCACTTCACCCCAACCTACATGTACAAATTACCTCACCTAACCTGTACCCCCGCACACTGACTCGGTACCGGTGTCCCCTGTATATAACCTCATCATTGTTACTCTTATTGTGTTACTTTTTTATTATTACTTTTAATTTTTGTCTACTTGGTAAATATTTTCTTAACTCTTCTTGAACTGCACTGTTGGTTAAGGACTTGTAAGTAAGCATTTCACGGTAAGGTCTACACTTGTTGTATTCGGCGCAAGTGACAAATAAAGTTTGATTTGATTTGTACATGACAGAGCTTGAGAGGATCTGCAGAGAAGATTGGGAGAAACTCCCCAAATACAGGTGTGCTAAGCTTGTAGTGTCATACCCAAGAAGACTCGAGGTTGTAATCACTGCCAAAGGTGCTTCAACAAAGTACTGAGTAAAGTGTCTGAATACTTATGTAAATGTGATATTTCTAAAAACAGGTTTTTGCTTTGTCATTATGGGGTATTGTGTGTAGATTGATGAGGATAAAAAAAATATCTACATTTTAGATTAAAGCTGTAACGTATCAAAATGTGGAAAAAGTCAAGGGGTCTGAAAACTCTCCGAATCCACTGTATTTGAGAGCAGTATCCCCACAGGAGAGTTCTGTGACAGAAGGTGAGATCAAATCAAATTACATTTTATTTTTCACATGAGCTGAATACAACACGTGTACCTCTCTGTGAAATTCTTAAGATTAAGGAAGGATAAAGGAGGAAGGGGAGATGGGAAAGAGTACACATTTATACCATAGAGAAGATTTAGGACTATAGCTAACAGTTTACCAAGAACAGCTTTTTCTAATCAATACCTAGTCCCTTGCTACCTGCTTTCCCTTCCTGTGAGAAGCCCTGGCGAAGGCAATGAGACAGATATATAAGCTAAGTAAACACAAGTGATACCGGCAAGCGCAGCTTCCAGGTTTGACTTTTCTTTCAAGTTGCTGTGACTTCCCACTCACACTCTTTTATCTTCAACCTTTCACATCCCTCTCCTCTCTCTCTCTCCCTGTATCCCCCCTCTATTCCCCAGCCTCTTCATCATTCTCCAGGTCCTCAAGCCCTTCCTGGAGCCCAGATAGTTCCAGGGAGGAGCCCTGGCCATCCATGCCTCCAGTGCAGCCATCCATCAGAGAGATGCACTAGAAGGGGGAGAGGACAGGAGAGCTGGGGGTTTGAACTGGAGGGTCACAGCAGGGTGGGAGGTGTGTGTCTGGACGTGTGGTGAGATCATCTGTTGTACTCAGGTGAAAACCTATCCTCGCCCAATCCACTCGACAGACCAGGGACAGTAGGATCTGTCTGTCTGTCTGTCCCAGCTCCAATCCCATTGAGCTAATCTGCTTGTAGAACAACATGATTTGTTACTCTGTCTGTCGGCCTGTGCATATGGCCAAAAAACAACAGAAGGAAAACGCACACAGAGCAACATAGAAATATCATACACGTTACTGAGTATGTCTTCATTCCATCTATTGTCAGCACCTCTGCTGTATCTCTCCTAGTATTCTTCATGAATCCTCTCTGTTCAACGATGTGTTACCTCTCTTGACGTTGACAGACGTGGTCATATAAAGAAATGTAGACCCTCGCATCTAGCAGAAACGTCTTTACGTTTCACTATTGAGCACAGTTAAATCTGGGAGTATGACACTGTCACTGTATGAGTGGCAGACTCCCATTCATGAACCCTGAATACAGGCCGCTCTACTCTCAAAATTATAGGATTCAAAGTCTCATTGTGTCTTGCGTGGACACGTTTCGTTTTCGCCGCCGAGCATTGCTCAGTGTGTCTCTGTGAGTGGCAGGCTGCGATTCTGGCCTCAAAGCTCACTGAGTTGCAGGGTATTGCATAGAAGGACATGTGTTACAGAAGGGAAGAGAAGGGGAAGGGCGGGGGGGAAGAGAGAGAAAACAGAACATGTTGAGATATTTCTGCTGTGATCTGTTCCCAAACGTTTCAGCCTGTCTGCTTTAGCTTATGTTAATGTCAAAGCTTATCTGTTTCGACAAGGAGAGAATGCAAACACACAGATACACACACACACACACACACACACACTGCTCTTTCCACCTGAGATGAGCTGTGAGATGTGCTATCTGATTGTGGTTCTCTCACCTAACACCATGTCTCTCTCACCCAATACAATCAGGCCAGAGGAGGGAGAAGGGGGGAAGAGATGGGAGGAAAGGTGAGGAGAAAGGTAGATGACAGGGAGAAGGGGGGAAGAGATGGGAGGAAAGGTGAGGAGAAAGGTAGATGACAGGGAGAAGGGTCAGAACAGGGTGGAGTGGAGGATGGGGGAGGAGAGACAGCTGGGCGATATGGCGTTTTTGGTGTTTGGTGTTTATCACATTTTTGACAGTAAGATGGTATTTGACTGTATTTTATGTTTTTAAATAATACAAATTCAAAAAAAAAATATGATTAGTGCGTGATCCTAGGGTGGCAACACATACATTCTTAGTGATTCCAATTTGTCTTTCTACATTTTGATGGTTTTATACTGTTCAATTAAACTTCAACCAAAAATAATTGTCAGCATTTTCATTCATTTCATCATTTTCGCACTGCCACAGAGGGCATATTTTAAGGTCAAAACACTTGGGTGAACTGTTGGAATCATGGAAATAGAATGATTATTGTAATAATATTCATGAGTTGCATGTTTCGTCACAATATTGTTTTGAATGTTCATTTTGGACTGATGCCTGACTGAGCATTCTACTCGTACATAGTCAATGAGCGCGGATGAATATTTAAGCTAAAGTGTGTTACAGGGGCTTGGAAATACAACGACATTCAAAAGGAGGCAAATACTTTGTAGGAAAACCTTTTGTCATCATGTTGATGTCACCATATTAACTTTAGATGCAGTATAACGTTAGCTAGGTAGCTAAGATTGAGGATAGGCCACAAGATTTTAGCTAGTTTTAACGTTAATATTGCTAGCTAATGACAACATTTCCATCTGTCTACTGTATTTTGAATACAGTATTGTTTGACATGACAATGAATGAAAATGCCAGGGAGATATTGTGACAGCTACTTCATGTAGCTAACATGTTCATAATTTGCCTAATCATCTTTGTTTTAGAAGATACTGTTGCACAAACAACATGCTGATTTAGGCCTACACCATTACTGGTATCATGCTGTATAGCTAGCAGCGTTTGCTCGTTGGCTAGCTAGCTAACTATCGATTAGGATTAGTGGCTAACACAATTTAGCTAAAATTAGCTAAGAAAAGACAAACTAGGTGGTGGCAGATGTAAGAAACACAAACTAATAGTGTAATTACAGAACAACATTGTTGTCATCAGCATTGACCATGCAGACTGAACGCAAGTGTCTCATGGTCAAGCAACAACAAATGTGCTCCTGGGGTGACAGGGGACGGGGCTAGGTCTATGTGGAAAGCGGAATGGAGAGAGAGATGACTCAAGTAGGGGAGTAAATTATAAAAATGGACGTTACACACAGCATATCACATTTAACAAATCAACATTCAAATTCCGTTATAGAAGGTAAAGTAAAAACCAATTCTGGTATATAGTGAAATACGGTATAAGGCCCAGCCCTAGGAGGAGAGCGACATCATTATCGGCTAAGTTATAGATGAAACAATAAAGGCCCCAAAATTCTGAGAAAAAGTACAGATTGTCATTTATTTTCAATGATGGAAAGAGTGAGAGTGTGGAGAGAAAAATAAAGAACTCCTACCTATTTCTCTGGTGCAAAAAAATACAGACTTTACTGATAGGAGAGAGTCAAGGCAGGCTGAGGGATGAAATAATATACAGTCTCAAGAGCAGAGGAAATCTTCACCAGAGCAAGGGGACCTGCGAGACAAGAACATTTGATTTCTTCTCCCTTCCGCCACCCTGGTCTCAATTTAACAACTTCAGTGCCAGGGTGAGGGGCCAAACTAGTGCTCCCACACCTACATTGCATTCGGAAAGTATTCAGACCCCTTGACTTTTTCCACATT